>NC_053027.1:449693327-449993327 GCF_003073215.2 Triticum urartu
GAGCGCTCTTTTCCCATTCTTGGTTCCTTCGAGGGAGGCGCTCAACACAACGAACAAGGCAATCAGACTATAATGCTTGAACACTCTCACTTAGCCATAGAATTCTATAATTTTAAATTTCGGCGAAGCCCCTAGTGTTCGGAAGACCGAGTTCGGGGCGCTATCCACGCCTAGGCCGGACAAAGCCGACTCCTCGCTCTAAGCGGCATAAGTCTTTAGGGACTCGAAAACCTCTCGAACAGCGACCAGCTCTCGCCTCATCATGACGGTCAGTTTTAGCTTTCTCTATTGAGGTGCTTAGCCCAGCTCAACTGGGGCACAATCGCAGTAGTTCTCCTAGTGCTACCTTAGCCGATATAACGGAACGTAAGGTACCAAAACATAGGAGCCGGGCAAACCCAACTATTGACCCAAGACATGATTCGGAGCCGATGCATATAATGTTATAAGTTCGGGGTGCCGCACTTGTGAAAGTGTTCGGACTTCTCACACCATATTGTGGGGTACTTAAGCCCCTGGCGTGTTGGCCGTACCAAAGTGTACGGGTGCAACATGTCATTAATGAACATATATTCATAAAAAAGAGTAATGCAATAATAGACGGAAGCTATGCATTGTTTATTTAAAAAAGCTGCGATCAAAGCAGAACGATACAAATAGTGCAATAAGCAAAAGATGGGACTATTTAACATGTCCTTTCCAGGGGCGAGCTGCGGAATGGTATGTGAAACAGGTATACTGCTCGTTATAGAGACCACCTTAGAGTTCCATAGTGCGGCGTAGCTTTCTGCTTCCCTGGTTGTATCGTTTGTGCGGCAATTGTACTGCCGGACAAGCCTTCTGAAGAATGGAGTCCTGAAAATAAGAGAAAAATAAGAAATCGGCAGCCCCTTGTGCGGTTTAAGCCGCGTTTCGGGCGTGCCGTGATGGTGCCCCTCCCCCTGTGCCCATGGTATTTCCAGAGCGTAGTTATGTACACGCAACACTGGTTTCGCAAGTTCGCGAGGGCTGGGGTTGGGGCCGCATTGCTACGCTTACTCGGAATGTGCCAGGCGGTCTTGTTGTAGGTTACTCCGGGCGCGCTTGACGGTGTCCAGACGTTTAATGGACGGACTGGAGAATTGCCTTGAGAGGTTGTTTTGTACTTCCGCTGCGATAGCCGCCGTATGCTGCTCCGTTTGGAGAGAGCGTTCGGTGTTTCCATCGACCGTGATGACTCCTCGAGGGCCTGGCATTTAGAGCTTGAGGTATGCGTAGTGCGGCACCGCATTGAACTTGGCAAATGCGGTTCGCCCGAGCAGTGCGTGATAGTCACTGCAGAACGGGACTATGTCGAAGATTAACTCCTCGCTTCGGAAATTATCCGAAGATCCGAAGACCACTTCAAGTGTAACTGAGCCTGTACAGTTGGCCTCTACACCTGGTATGACGCCTTTAAAGGTCGTTTTAGTGGGTTTAATCCTCGAGGGATCGCTGCCCATTTTCCACACTGTATCTTGGTAAAGCAGGTTCAGGCTGCTGCCGCCGTCCATAAGGACTCTAGTGAGGTGGAATCCATCAATACTTGGGTCTAGAACCAATGCGGCGAATCCGCCATGACGGATGCTAGTGGGGTGGTCCCTTCGATCAAAAGTGATCGGCAGGAAGACCATGGGTTGAACTTTGGGGCGACTGGCTCCATCGCCTATACGTCCCTTAGCGCACGCTTCCGCTCCCTCTTGGGGACGTGGGTTGCGTATATCATGTTCACCGTCCGCACTTGTGGGGGAAAACCTTTCTGTCCACTGTTTTTCGGCGGCCGGGGCTCCTCCTCGTCATCGCTATGCAGCCCCTTGTGTCTGCTTTTGGCATTTAACTTGCCTGCCTACTTGAACACCCAACAATCCTTGTTGGTGTGATTGGCTGGTTTTTCGGGGGTGCCATGTATCTGGCATGATCGGTCGAGTATTCGGTCCAAACTGGACGGGGCCGGAGTATTTCTTTTGAATGGCTTTTTCCGCTGACCGGGTTTAGAGCCTCTGAATCCGGCATTAACTGTCGTATCCTCAGCATTGTCGCCGTTAATGCGGTGCTTTTGCTTGTTGCGACGCGACCTGCCACTACTGTCCTTGGTATTCGAATTACCAGGGCTCTTGGTCATGTTATTGCTGCGAGCTAGCCAGCTGTCTTCTCCCGCGCAAAAGCGGGTCATAAGTGTCGTGAGGGCTGCCATAGATTTCGGCTTTTCCTGTCTTAGGTGCCGTGCAAGCCACTCATCGCGGATGTTATGCTTGAAGGCTGCTAGGGCCTCTGCGTCCAGACAGTCGACGATTTGATTTTTCTTGGTTAGGAACCGTGTCCAGAATTGTCTGGCCGATTCCTCTGGCTGCTAAATTATGTGGCTAAGGTCATCGGCGTCTGGTGGTCACACATAAGTGCCCTAGAAATTGTCGAGGAATGCGGTTTCCAGGTCTTCCCAACAACCAATTGATTCTGATGGCAAGCTGTTAAGCCAATGACGAGCTGGTCCTTTAAGCTTGAGTGGGAGGTATTTGATGGCATGTAGGTCATCACCGCAGGCCATGTGGATATGAAGGAGATAGTCCTCGATCCATACCGCAGGATCTGTTGTACCATCGTATGATTCGATGTTCACGGGTTTGAAACCCTCGGGGATTTGATGATCCATTACTTCATCTGTGAAGCATAGTGGGTGTGCGGTGCCTCTGTATTGGGCTATATCACGACGCAGCTCAAACGAGCTTTGTCTACTGTGTTCGGCCCGGCCGGATTGACTGTATCCAAAGTGACGATTACCGTCTCGTGCCGTGGGGCGCCCACGCGATCCGTAGATCAATCTTGTTTGCCTTGCCTTGTCCTCCAATATATCTTGCAGGTCTGGCGCATTTTCCCGTGCCTTGGTATTTTTTGAGCGGCGCCGGGGTCCGGCTTGAGTGGAGGGCCGAGAGGCCTCTCTGTCGCAGCCACGGGGTGGCCGGTCGGCCGCATCATGCGCTGGTGATGTAGGTTTAGGTGCTTCTTCCTCTAATCAGGGTAGCAACCTGCGCTTTGGGTAGCTCTTGGAGGGGCGTTCGAGTTCATACTCTTCGGCCGCAAGGACTTCAGTCCATCTGTCGGCTAGCAAATCTTGATCAGCTCTAAGTTGTTGCTGTTTTTTCTTGAGGCTGCTCACCGTGGCCATAAGCCTGCGTTTGAAATGCTCTTGTTCGACGGGATCCTCCGGCATGACAAATTTGTCGTCGTCGAGGCTTGCCTCGTCTTCGGAGGGAGGCGTATAATTATCATCCTCGACCTCTCTGTCTGTCGCTCTCTCATGAGGGCTGGCTTCTCCATCCTCCTGTGCTGAATCTTGCTGGAGGTGGTTTTCTTCGTCACTGTCCGGGGTGTTATTATCTCCCGTGCTGGAATCACCGTTTTTGCTTTGGCGGGATTTAGAGCGGTGCCGCTGACGCCGGCGCTTAGGCTGCTTCCTGGAGGGGTCATCCTCCGCTGTTCCATCGCCATTGCCTTCTTTTGGGGTGTCCACCATGTATATATCATACGACGAGGTGGCTTTCCAGTGCCCTATAGGCGCTGGTTCTTGATCGTCTCCTGCATCGGCGTCCATACCGTCGATGTCTTCAGAGTCGAAGTCGAGCATGTCGGTTAAATCATCGACAGTGGCTACGAAGTGGGTGGTGGGTGGGCTTTGAATTTCTTCATCATCCGCATCCCAACCTTGCTGACCATAGTCCGGCCAGGGCTCTCCTGATAAAGAGAGAGACTTTAGTGAATTCAGAATATCGCCGAAGGGCGAGTGCTGAAAGATGTCCGCGGTGGTGAACTCCATGATCGGCGCCCAATCGGGTTCGATCGGTAGGGGCGCGGAGGGCTCGGAGTCTGGAGAGGAGTCTGGCTCCTTGGAGTCACGGGCTTCGCAGAGAATAGGGCTGGTGTTCGGCTCGATCGCCATAGAGATTGCAGCCCCCGAGGCGGTGTCCAACCACCCATCCTCGATTGGCGCAGTTGGCTCCGAATTAAGGGTCGGAGCTGATGCAGGTGCGGCCTCCAGGGCACTGTTCGGCGGCAGAGCTAGATCATGCCCATCGTGATAGTGCGGCGCGCTCGGCTGCGGCTCGAATCCGTCGAAGATCAAGTCTCCGCGGAGGTCGGCCGTGTAGCTCAAACTTCCAAATCTGACCTGATGGCCAGGGGCGTAGCTTTCGATCTGCTCCAGATGACCAAGCGAATTGGCCCGTAGTGCAAAGCCACCGAATACGAAGATCTGTCCGGGGAGAAAGGTCTCACCCTGGATCGCATCGCTGTTGATGATCGGAGAAGCCATCAGGCCTAAAAGTGACGACATAGAGGAACTCTCAATGAAAGCACCAATGTCGGTGTCAAAACCGGCGGATCTCGGGTAGGGGGTCCCGAACTGTGCGTCTAGGCGGATGGTAACAGGAGACAAGGGACACGATGTTTTTACCCAGGTTCGGGCCCTCTCGATGGAGGTAAAACCCTACTCTTGCTTGATTAATATTGATGATATGGGTAGTACAAGAGTAGATCTACCACGAGATCAAGGATGCTAAACCCTAGAAGCTAGCCTATGGTATGATTGTTGTTCGTCCTACGAACTAAAACTCTCCGGTTTATATAGACACCAGAGAGGGCTAGGGTTACACAGAGTCGGTTACAATGGTAGGAGATCTACATATCCGTATCGCCAAGCTTGCCTTCCACGCCAAGGAAAGTCCCTTCCGGACACGGGACGAAGTCTTCAATCTTGTATCTTCATAGTCCAGGAGTCCGGCTGAAGGTATAGTCCGGCTATCCGGACACCCCCTAATCCAGGACTCCCTCACTGTTCGAGAGGTCTCAAGTCCTTAAAGACTTTTTCCGCTTCGGGCGAGGAGTCGGCCTTGTCCGGCTTAGGCGTGTATAGCGCCCCAAATTCGGCCTTCCGAATACCAGGGGCTGCACCAAAATTTAAAATTGTAGACTTCTATGGCTAAGTGAGAGTGATAAAGCATTATAGTCTGATTGCCTGGTTCGTTGCGCTGAACACCTCCCTTGAAGGACCCAAAATTGGGGTAAAGAGTGCTCAGGTTTATCCCGAACACCACAGTACTAGTTACAAGGGGGCAGAAGCCGATGACTGGCCAACTCTCAGATTTTATAAACGGACGCACAGAAGGTAATATTTTAAATTAAAAAAGCGTAGCATGGCGCAAATGAACTCGTTTCATATTACAGGATCACATGAGCATGTTCATTCAAAAATTACATCCTTGGCACACTCATCCGCCACAAGGCGGGAACCCTTCAGGACACTCTCATAATACATTTCGGGGCAGCGATTCTCCTTGCCCTCCGGCGGCTCTCCTTCACTAGCTTCACGGCATCCAGCTTCGCCCAGTGCACCTTCGCCCGGGAAAAAGCCCTGCGCGCACCCTCGATGCAGACAAACCGCTTTATAACTTCAAGCCGTGGGCAGGCATCCACCAGCCGCCTCACCAGACCGAAGTAGCTACCGGGCAGGGGCTCGCCAGGCCACATCCGGACAATAAGGCCCCTCATGGCCTGTTCAGCCGCCTTGTGAAGCTCGACCAATTGCTTCAGCTGGCCGCTCAAGGGCATGGGGTGCTCGGTCCCAGTATACTGAGACCAGAACAACTTTTCCGTCGAGCTCCCCTCCCGATCTCGGTAAAACTCCACGGCATCCAGTACACTGCGGGGAAGATCTGCGAACGCCCCTAGAGAGCTCCGAATTCGGGTAAGTAAAAGGAAAGTTTCCTCCACATGCTTTCTTTGCATAATGAATGCCTTACCCGCTGCTATCTTCTTCACCGCATCAATCTCCTGGAGGGCCTTGTGGGCTTCGGCCTTGGCGCCCCGGACGCTTTCAAGCGCCTGCGCGAGCTCGGACTCTCGCGTCTTAGAGTCAAGCTCCAAGGACTCGTGCTTTTTGGCGAGAGCCTCGAGCTCTTGCTGCACCTCGCCTACTCGGGCTTCTTGCTTCTCCCGCTCAATGCGCTCCTTGGCCGCTTTGTCTTCGGCCTCGGACAGCGCCTTCCTCAGGGTTGCCACTTCGGTCGCGGCCCCTGGCAAATCCATGATGATCCTATTACTTTACAACCGAACTTCTTTTATTTTATATAGACAAGGTATTGCTTACCTTTGCTCTCCTTGAGCTGCCTCTTGGTAAGGCCAAGCTCGTTCTCAGACCGCTCCAGGTCCTGCTTCAGCGCAGAGATCTCCGCAGTACGTGCGGCTGCGGCCAGCAGTGAAGCCTGCACTTACACATAGATATATTCTGATTAGACTCCTGAGTCATCATTTGATCCTCTATTCGGCCTTTCTACTCGAACACCGAACAGAGCATCAAGGGCTACTATCTATGCGGTAATATTTTCTTATATTTTGATTGCTTACGTCAAAACCTGTTAGGAGGCTGGTGCAAGCTTCAGTCAGTCTGTTTTTGGCGGACTGAACTTTCTCGATCGCCGCACTCATGATAGTACGGTGCTCTTCGTCAATGGAAGCACCGCGAAGCGCTTCCAGTAAGTTGTCTGGTGCCTTTGGGTAGACAGAGGACACTGGCACGGGCAGCTTGCCCCCCTTAACAGGGGGTCGCCCTCCAGAGTCCAGAACCACCGAAGATTCGGGTGCAGTGTTCGGATGGGGGCCGAACCTGGAGCCCATGGGAGTCCGGCTCCCTTTGCGCCCAGGGCCCGGAAGGTCGCCTCGAGGCGCCCCAAGGACTGCCTCCCCTTGGCCTGGTGCCTGTTGAGACAACACCTCTATGTTGTCCGCAGGGCAAGGGGTGGTGGCGGTCGGAAGAGAACCGATGTTCATATCCGACGAGTCCAACAAACCGCTCGACGAAGATACGTCGAGATGAGCTCGGGACGGACTGCCTAATCATGTTTGGCATGAGGAGAAGCAGTGCAGTAAAATATACTATGAATTACTATGGTGTCCGGATACTTACAACTTCGCCAGGGGCTTGACCCTGGGTAGCCACTCGTCGCTACTGTAGGCGGCCGTTGTGGAGCAGTCCGGAGGGAGGGTCCTGCCCTTCTTGGACCCTTCGGCCTCCCCGGTCCGGTGGGCCTTCCTTTTCTTGTCTCCCCCGGCTGGTGGGGGAGAACTTTCCTCTTCCTCCTCCTCGTTTTCATGGGAGGAGGGCGCGTCGGAGTTATCGGACGATGAGTCCGATACAACCTTACGCCGGAGACCCTTTCGGGTCCCCGCGGCCTTCTTCTTGGCCTTCTTCACCGGCACCTCGTAAGGTGCCGGAACCAGCATCTCTGTTAGGAGAGCATCTGCAGGATCTTCCAGCAGGGGGGTGGAGCAATCGATTTGCTCCGCTGTCTTCACCCAGACCTGTTAAAGGCATGGAAGGCTTAGATCCCACACATGATTAAACTGGGGCAAATGGATACCCTGTGAAATATAAAAACTTACGGGATTGGCGCGGCACTTTGCACTGAGTCCGCGGTCCTCGGTGAGGGAAGGAGGTACCTCGGCGCCCTTGAACAGCACCCTCCAGACGTCCTCGTGCGTCGTGCCATAGAGCTCTCGCAACGTCTGGTGCTTGGCCGGGTTGAACTCCCACAAGTTGAATACCCGTTGTTGACACGGGAGAATCCGGCGGAAGAGCATGACCCGGACCACGTTGACGAGCTTGATTTTATTGCTCATCATGTTCTTGATGCAGGTCTGGAGTCCGGTCAGCTCTACCGAGGAACCCCAGGACAGGCCCTTCTCTTTCCAGGAGGTAAGCCGTGTGGGGATTCCGGATCGGAATCAGGGGCCGGCACCCAGTTGGTGTCGCGCATCTCGGTGATGTAGAACCACCCCGATTGCCACCCCTTTATGGTCTCCACATAGGAGCCTTCGAGCCAGGTGACATTAGGCATCTTGCCCACCATGGCGCCTCCGCACTCCGCTTGCTGGCCGACCACCACCTTCGGTTTGACATTGAAGGTCCTCAGCCACAGCCCGAAATGGGGCTTGATGCGGAGGAAGGCCTCGCACACGACGATAAACGCCAAGATGTTGAGGATGAAATTGGGGGGCGAATCATGAAAATCCAGCCCGTAGTAGAACATGAGCCTGCGGACAAATGGGTGGAGAGGAAATCCCAGTCCGTGGACAAAGTGGGTAAGAAAAACTACCCTCTCATGGGGTTCAGGCGTTGGGATGATCTGCCCTGCATCTGGCAGCCGGTGCGCGATATCCGCGGCCAGATATCCGGCTTCCCGTAACTTTATGATGTTCTCCTCCGTGACGGAGGAGACCATCCACTTGCCTCCTGCTCTGGACATGCTTGGAGTGGTTTGAGAAGAAGAACGCGAGCTTGGGCGCTAGAGCTCGAGAGTGCGTGAGAATGGATAAGTGAGGAGGTAGAAGGCGTGGATAAAAGGGGGTAAATCCTTGTCCCTTTATAAGGCGAAAGAGGCGATGCGTCTCCCCACTTGCTTGGTAAAACCGCTTATTCCCCAGGCGCCGTAATTGATGGCGTGGTTGGGTTACCCACGTCTGTATTCATGAGAATCCCGTAATAAGGGGGACACGATCTCTGCTTTGACAAGACATGTCAAGAAAACCGCCCCATGTTATGTGCCGTGCTGGTTGAGAAAAATGGTTCGAATAATGACCGAGCCATGACATGACGTCGTGCTGTCAGACGCGTCGGCAGATTAGATTTGTGGGAATATTATTCTCTCTGCGGTAGTATGTGGAATTTGTTTTGCAGAACCGGACACTATTCTGGTGTTCAAAATCTTCTATGGAGTATTCGGAGGAGGAACCCGCCTTGCAATGCCGAAGACAATACTGCGCGCCGGACTCATCGTCATTGAAGCCTGGTTCAGGGGCTACTGAGGGAGTCCTGGATTAGGGGGTCTCCGGACAGCCGGACTATATTCTTTGGCCGGACTGTTGGACTATGAAGATACAAGATTGAAGACTTCGTCCCGTGTCCGGATGGGACTCTCCTTGGCGTGGAAGGCAAGCTAGGAAATACGGATATGTAGATCTCCTCCCTTATAACCGACTCTGTGTAACCCTAGCCCCCTCCGATGTCTATATAAACCGGAGGGTTTAGTCCGTAGGACAATATACAATCATACCATATGCTAGCTTCTAGGGTTTAGCCTCTACGATCTCGTGGTAGATCAACTCTTGTAATACTCATATCATCAAGAACAATCAAGCAGGACGTAGGGTATTGCCTCCTTCAAGAGGGCCCGAACCTGGGTAAACATCGTGTCCCTTGTCTCCTGTTACCATCCGCCTTAGACGCACAGTTCGGGACCCCCTACCCGAGATCCGCCGGTTTTGACACCGACACTCTCCATCTCTCTCTCTTTGTGTGTGTGTGTGGGGGGGGTCTTTCTAGTTCGCATGCATATATACTCCATCTATAGGTCTCTCCTGCACACTATGTATGATTCTCTAGTCCAAGCTAAATATCTTTGCTGCACTCATCGTACGCACACAAATTCCTTGGCTCGTTGCCCGTAACTCTCTCACGCACCACTCTATCGTCTCGGAGCTCTTCCCTCTCTCTCACTCAAACTCTCCATCTCCCTGGGTCACACATACACATGCATATCTCACTCGCACTCGATAGACCCATATAAAACTCTATCTCTCTCCCTCGTTCTCTCTCCATCTCACATGCACACACACACACAATCTCATGCCTAGCCAAGTATGATGGTCTCTCACTCAATTGTAGGCACACGCAGTCCCCCTATATGTATATGATTAGCCAATTCTTAGTCTCCATCACAAACATGTGCATGGTCTATCTCGATTTCTCTCAGGGCATCTTTCTATCACGCACGCACCTCGTCCCTCAATCTCCCACCCATATAGTCCCCTCAAGATCTCAAGGGGATCTCTCTATCACAAACACACCCTCTCTCCCTCCCCATGCGTCAATGTTCTCCATACATCCCCCTCTACCTTTGTTCCTTGTTGGCCAGACCTCTATTGGACATGTGCTATAGGGGTGTCTCTCTCCGTTGCAAACAATCACGCACTAGCTATCTTCGTGTATCTCCTCACCTCACTTTTCTATCTCGGAGATGCATGCGTGATATGTTTGCATAAGAAACAAACAAACACACCCTCTCTCTAATTTATCGTTTGTTGTCCCTTTCTCTTTCACACACATACTCTTTTTGCACACTCACTCATTCTCCTTCACACGCACTTGATCGCTCTTGACTTAGGCACTCTCTTCGGTCCATAGCATATAGATTTATTGAAATGTCAAACATCACAAAGTTTGACCATGTACGTGGAGAAAAACATTTACATCTAGAACGACAAACATATACCATTAGATTCATCATGAGATGTAGCCTCGTATGATGTATCTTTGGTATTGTAGATATAAATAACATTTGCGTAAACCTGGTCACAGTTTCCAAAGTTCGACTTCTAAAAATTTTATATGCACTGCATTATCGAGCGGATG
Organism: Triticum urartu; assembly: GCF_003073215.2. NCBI lineage: Eukaryota > Viridiplantae > Streptophyta > Magnoliopsida > Poales > Poaceae > Triticum > Triticum urartu. The sequence continues at coordinate 449,703,805 of NC_053027.1, forward strand.
GAATATCTCTTTCCCCCTCTCAGCTATCTGATGCACCACTCAGCCTTATCGGGGCTCCTCTATCTCTCTCAAACTTTATATCTCCCTGGTTCACACATACACATGTCTCGCTCGCGCTACATAGACCCATCTAACACTCCCCGCCCTTGTTCTCTCTCTATGTGACACGCACCCCCCTAAGTACCATAATCCCTCACTCCATCATAGGCGCACGCACTCCCCCCTAAGTATGATTATCTCTCACTAGACATCAGGAACACACGTATTGTCTCCTTCCATCCATACGTCTATCTCGATATCTCTCGGGGTATCTTCTATCGCGCACACACCTTGTCACTCGATCTCCCACCCACATGTAGTCCCATCACGATCTCCACGGGATCTCTCTATGAAAAACATACACTCTCTCCTCCCCATGTCTGCATTTTCTCCGTACGTCTCTCTCGACCTCTCTCCCTTATTTGTCAGACCCCTCTTGGCCACGTGCTAGGGGTATTTCTCTCTCGGTTGCAAACAACCACACACTATCTGTTGGGGAACGCAGTATTTCAAAAAAAATCCTACGATCACGCAAGATCTATCTAGGAGATGCATGGAAACGAGAGGGGAGAATGTGTCCACGTACCCTCATAGACCGAAAGCGGAAGCGTTGAGCAACGTTGTTGATGTAGTCGAACGTCTTCGCGATCCAACCGATCAAGTACCGAACGCACGACACCTCCGCGATCTGCACACGTTCAGCTCAGTGATGTCCCTCGAACTCTAGATCCAGTTGAGGCCGAGGGAGAGTTTCCTCAGCACAACGGCATGTTGACGGTGATGATGAAGTTACCAACGCAGGGCTTCGCCTAAGCACTACGAAAATATGACCGAGGTGTGTTTGTGTGGAGGGGGGCACCGCACACGGCTAAAACAATTGTCAACTTGTGTGTTCTAGGGTGACCCGCTTCCCCCATATATAAAGGAGCAAGGGGAGGCCGGCCGGCCCTCATAGGGCGCGCCCTAAGGGGGGCAATCCTACTCCAAGTAGGAGTTGGATCCCCCCTTTCCTAGTCCTACTAGGAGAAGAAGGAATGAGAGGGGAAAGAGAAGGAAGGAGGGGGCGCCGCCCCTCCCCCTAGTCCAATTCGGACTAGGCCCATGGGGGGGGGGCGCCGACAGCCCTTGGCTGCCCCTCTCTCTCCCCTAGGCCCAATAAGGCACATTACTTCTTTGGTGGTTCCGCTAACCCTTCCGGCACTCTGATATATATATCCGGTGACCCTCGGAACTATTCCGGTGTCCGAATATAGTCATCCAATATATCAATCTTTTATGTCTCAACCATTTCGAGACTCCTCGTCATGTCCGTGATGACATTCGAGACTTCGAACAACCTTTGGTACATCAAATCACATAAACTCATAATACCGATCGTCATCGAACGTTAAGCGTGCAGACCCTACGGGTTCGAGAACTATGTAGACATGACCGTGACTCATCTCTAATCAATAACCAACAGCGGAACCTAGATGCTCGTATTGGTTCCTACATATTCTACAAAGATCTTTATCTGTCAAACCGCATAACAACATACGTTGTTCCCTTTGTCATCGTTATGTTACTTGCCCGAGATTCGATCGTCGGTATCATCATACCTAGTTCAATCTCGTTACTGCCAAGTCTCTTTACTCGTTTCGTAATGCAACATCCCGCAACTAACTTATTAGTCACATTGCTTGCAAGGCTTATAGTGATGTGCATTACCGAGAGGGCCCAGAGATACCTCTCTGACAATCGGAGTGACAAATCCTAATCTCGATCTATGCCAACTCAACAAACACCATCAGAGACGCCTGTAGAGCATTTTTATAATCACCCAGTTACGTTGTGACGTTTGATAGCACACTAAGTGTTCCTCCGGTATTCGGGAGTTGCATAATCTCATAGTCATGGGAACATGTATAAGTTATGAAGAAAGCAATAGCAATAGCAATAAACTAAACGATCATAGTGCTAAGCTAACGGATGGGTCAAGTCAATCACATCATTCTCTAATGATCGCTATGGGTGAGAAGGTCTCATCATAGTCAACTCCTTGAACTTGTCAAAAACCTTTCGCAACAAGTCAAGCTTTGTAGACAGTAACATTACCGTCAGCGTCAATCTTCTTCTTGAAGATCCATTTATTCTCTATGGCTTGCCGATCATCGGGCAAGTCAACCAAAGTCCACACTTTGTTCTCATACATGGACCCCATCTCAGATTTCATGGCCTCAAGCCATTTTGCGGAATCTGGGCTCATCATCGCTTCCTCATAGTTCGTAGGTTCGTCATGGTCAAGTAACACGACCTTCAGAACAGGATTACCGTACCACTCTGGTGCGGATCTTACTCTGGTTGACCTATGAGGTTCGGTAGTAACTTGATCAGAAGTTTGATGATCATCATCATTAGCTTTGTCACTAATTAGTGTAGGAATCACTGGAACTGATTTCTATGATGAACTACTTTCCAATAAGGGAGCAGGTACAATTACCTCATCAAGTTCTACTTTCCTCCCACTCACTTCTTTCGAGAGAATCTCCTTCTCTAGAAAGGATCCATTCTTAGCAACGAATATCTTGCCTTCGGATCTGTGATAGAAGGTGTACCCAACAGCCTCTTTGGGTATCCTATGAAGACACATTTCTCCGATTTGGGTTCGAGCTTATCAGGTTGAAGCTTTTTCACAAAAGCATCACAGCCCCAAACTTTAAGAAACGGCAACTTGGGTTTCTTGCCAAACCACAGTTCATAAGGTGTTGTCTCAACAAATTTCGATGGTGCCCTATTTAACGTGAATGCAGCCGTCTCGAAAGCATAACCCCAAAACGACAGCGGTAAATCAGTAAGAGACATCATAGATCGCACCATAACTAATAAAGTGCGGTTACGACATTCAGACACACCATTACGCTATGGTGTTCCAGGTGGCCTGAGTTGCGAAACTATTCCGCATTCTTTCAAATGAAGACCAAACTCATAACTCAAATATTCACCTCCACGATCAGATCGTAGAAACTTAATTTTCTTGTTACGATGATTTTCCACTTCACTCTGAAATTCTTTGAACTTTTCAAATGTTTCAGACTTATGTTTCATCAAGTAGACATACCCATATCTACTCAAATCATCTGTGAAGGTCAGAAAATAATGATACCTGCCATGAGCATCAACACTCATCGGTCCACATACATCGGTATGTATTATTTCCAATAAGTCTGTTGCTCGTTCCATTGTTCCGGATAACGGAGTCTTAGTCATCTTGCCCATGAGGCATGGTTTGCAAGCATCAAGTGATTCATAATCAAGTGATTCCAAAAGCCCATCAGCATGGAGTTTCTTCATGCGCTTTACACCAATATGACCTAAATGGTAGTGCCACAAATAAGTTGCACTATCATTATTTAACTTATATCTTTTGGCTTCAATACTATGAATATGTGTATCACTACCATCAAGATTTAGTAAAAATAGACCACTCATCAAGGGTGCATGACCATAAAAGATATTACTCATATAAATAGAACAACCATTATTCTCGGATTTAAATGATAATTGTCTCGCATCAAACTAGATCCAGATATAATGTTCATGCTTAACGGTAGCACCAAATAACAATAATTCAGGTCTAAAACTAATCCCGAAGGTAGATGTAGAGACAGCGTGCCGACGGCGATCACATCGACTTTGGAACCATTTCCCACACGCATCATCACCTCGTCCTTAACCAATCTTCCCTTAATCCATAGCCCCTGTTTCGAGTTGCAAATATTATCAACAGAACCAGTATCAAATACACAGGCTCTACTGTGAGCATTAGTAAGGTATACAACAATAACATGTATATCAAATATACCTTTCACTTTTCCATCCTTCTTATCCGCCAAATACTTGGGGTAGTTTCGCTTCCAGTGACCAGCCCCTTTGCAGTAGAAGCAATCAAGCTCAGGCTTAGGTCCAGACTTGGGCTTCTTCACTTGAGCAGCAACTTGCTTGCTGTTCTTCTTGAAGTTCCCCTTCTTCCCTTTGCCCTTCTTGTTGAAACTGGTGGTCTTGTTGACCATCAACACTTGATGCTCCTTCTTGATTTCTACCTCCGCAGCCTTTAGCATCGCGAAGAGCTCAGGAATTGTCTTATCCATCCCTTGCATATTATTAGCTTGGTGGCAGTGATTGAAGAACTCTGTCAAAGACACTATCAACTGGAAGATTAACTCCCAGCTGAGTCAAGTGATTGTGGTACCCAGACATTCTGAGTATGTGCTCACTGACAGAATTATTCTCCTCCATTTTGTAGTTGTAGAACTTATTGGAGACTTCATATCTCTCAATCCGGGCATTTGCTTGAAACATTAACTTCAACTCCTGGAACATCTCATATGCTCCATGACGTTTAAAACGTCATTGAAGTCCCAGTTCTAAGCCGTAAAGCATGGCACACTAAACTATCGAGTAGTCATCAGCTTTGCTCTACCAAGTGTTCATAACATCTGGAGTTGCTCCTGCAGCAGGTTTGGCACCTAGTGGTGCTTCGAGGACGTAATTCTTCTGTGCAGCAATGAGGATAATTCTCAAGTTACGAACCCAGTCCGTGTAGTTGCTACCATCATCTTTCAACTTAGCTTTCTCTAGGAACGCATTAAAAGTTCAACGAAACAACAGCATAGGCCATTAATCTACAACAACATAGACATGCAAAATACTATCAGGTACTAAGTTCATGATAAATTAAAGTTCAATTAATCATATTACTTAAGAACTCCCACTTAGATAGACATCCCTCTAATCATCTAAGTGATCACGTGATCCATATCAACTAAACCAGGTCTGATCATCACGTGAGATGGAGTAGTTTTCAATGGTGAACATCACTATGTTGATCATATCTACTATATGATTCATGCTCGACCTTTCGGTCCTAGTGTTCCGAGGCCATATCTGCATATGCTAGGCTCGTCAAGTTTAACCCGAGTATTCTGCTTGTGCAAAACTGGCTTGCACCCGTTGTATGTGAACGTAGAGCTTATCACACTCGATCATCACGTGGTGTCTCAGCACGACGAACTGTAGCAACGGTGCATACTCAGGGAGAGCACTTATACCTTGAAATTTAGTGAGAGATCATCTTATAATGCTACCGCCATACTAAGAAAAATAAGATGCATAAAGGATAAACATCACATGCTTATGGGTTCCGGCAAACCCTTGAGGTTCGAACACTGGGCTGCGCACAAAGATCTCTCCCCCCAGCTCACGCTCTCACAACGATCTCAAAGCCTAGCTTGCCGAACCCGAGGAACAAGGGACGCAAGAGTTTATACTGGTTCGGGCCACCGTTGCGGTGTAATACCCTACTCCAGTGTGGTGTGGTGGATTGCCTTGTAGGCTGAGGATGAACAAGTACAAGGGAAGAACAGCCTCCTGAGGAGAGGCGTTCTTGAGCTCGATGATCTTGTGTGGCTGGGGATGATCCGAGTGATCCGTCTCTCTATGAGCCTCCCTCCCTCTGGATGAGCCAATCCCTGGCTACGGTGGTGGCTAGCCCTATTTATAGAGGCCCGGGTCCTCTCCCCAAATGTTAGGTGGGAAGGGATCCCACAACGGCTAATTCGAAGGGGGACAACGAGTACAAGTTATCCTGACAAAAGGTGGTCTTCGCCTACCAAAGGCTCTAGTGGTGACGCCGTCGTGGGCTCCGTGGTGACCTCCGTCTTGCCGTCCTGCTGGTCTTGGTCTCTGTCGGTGTCAAAACCGGTGGATCTTGGGTAGGGGGTCCCGAACTGTGCATCCAGGCGGATGGTAACAGGAGGCAGGGGACACGAAGTTTACCCAGGTTCGGGCCCTCTTGATGGAGGTAATACCCTACGTCCTGCTTGATTGTTCTTGCTAATATGAGTAGTACAAGAGTTGATCTACCACGAGATCAGAGAGGCTAAACCCTAGAAGCTAGCCTATGGTATGATTGTTGTTGTTACAGACTAAACCCTCCGGTTTATATAGACACCGGAGGGGGCTAGGGTTACACAAAGTCGGTTACAAGGAAGGAGATCTACATATCCGTATTGCCAAGCTTGCCTTCCACGCCAAGGAGAGTCCCATCCGGACACGGGACGAAGTCTTCAATCTTCTATCTTCATAGTCCAACAGTCCGGCCAAAGGATATAGTCCAGCTGTCCGGATACCCCCTAATCCAGGACTCCCTCAGTAGCCCCTGAACCAGGCTTCAATGACGATGAGTCCGGCGCGTAGATTGTCTTCGGCATTGCAAGGCGGGTTCCTCCTCCGAATACTTCATAGAAGATTTTGAACACGAGGATCGTGTCTGGCTCTGCAAAACAAGTTCCACATACCACCGTAGAGAGAATAATATTTCCACAAATCTAATCTGCTGACTTACCCCATAGTGTGACATCACACCACAGCCAGGTCTTTATCCGAATCGTTTTTCATAACCCATCTCAGCGTGCTTCGCGAGGCGGTTTCCTTGGCACGTCTTGTCGAAGCAGAGATCGTGTCCCCTTTATTACGGGATTCTCATCAATACGGGCGTGGGTAAACCAAATGTGCCTATTGGTAGGACTCCTAGATCTTAGGCAAGTCCCAAACGGCCACAAGGAGGACGCTTGATATTCACCCCCTTTATAAAGGGGACAAGGCTTTTTTCCTTTTTCCCTCTCGTGCTCAATCAAATCCTTTCCCCGCCTCGAGTTCTAACACTCAAAGCTCAAGTCGGGTGCTTCGAACCTTCAACTATGTCCAGATCCAACCTTCAAGGTCGGTGGATGCCTTCCTCCGTCACGGAGGAGGACATCAAGAAGTTGAGAGAGGCCAGATATCTGACCGCTGAGATTTCGCATCGGCTGCCCGCCCGAGGGCAGATCGTCCCTACTCCCAAACTCGACGAGAGCGTTGTGTTCGTCTCCCACTTCCTCCGAGGACTGGGCCTCGCTCTGGATCCCTTTGTTAGGGGTCTTATGTTCTATTATGGGCTAGATTTTCTCGATCTGGCTCCGGATTCCCTTCTTCACATCTCGACATTTATTGTCGTATGTGAGGCCTTCCTCCGCATTACCCCTCACTTCGGCCTGTGTCTCAAGACCTTCGATGTGAAGCCGAAGATGGTCGAGGGGCAGCACGCAGCGTGCGGAGGCGCTTTAATAAGCAAAATCGCTGACGCTCCATGGCCTGAGGGTTGCTTCCTGGAAGTGTCTGGATTGTGGCAGCGGGAGTGGTTCTACATCACAGCTCCCTGATGTGCCAAGTTGGTAGCTGCCCCCACCTTTCGCTCAGGCCCCCCACCACAACTGATGTCATGGATCAGCAGGGGGCTGAGCTGGGGTCCAGCCAAGGACGTGCCAATACTGCAAAGCCGTATCCGAGATCTCTTTGAGAGAGATTTCAGTCTGGCTACGGTAGTGCAAGTTATGCTAGTTCGTCGAATCCCGCCTTGCAAACGTCGGCCCCTTCGCATGTGGGAATTCAACCCGGAAGGACCGCGAGCTATTCAACATTTCCTCGGCATGATGTACGAAGAGATGTACAAATTGTTCTTCGGACCACAAATAATGTGTCCGGACATAACTGAGGATGCAGGTCTGAGCTGCAATCGCTCGGATGCCCAAGTAAGTAGCCCCGCATCCGAACACACTGTCCGTTCATTTATCACAACGTTGCCCTAAAAAAGCCGCTCCTTGACCAGGATTGGATAGCGAAGGCAAAGTTGATCAGGTGTCCGGCCCCCTCCCTGAGACCTCACCAAATCCCGTGTTAACCAGGATGCTGGAGATCGCGCCTTATCAAGCGCCCTGAGGAGAAGATAAAGGGGGGAACAAGGAGGCTAGCGCCTCCGCAAAGGAGGTAAAACGGGGAGGAGGAACTGAAACTTCCTCTCTCCAGGGAAGGAAGAGAACCGCCTCTGAGGACCCGGAGACTATGGTCTCCAAACGGGGGAAGAAAACTTCGCCGGGGGGTCCTGCCCCGGGGGATACCCCGGCCGCACTATGCCCTCAAGGGGATCAGCCCTCCACCGAGCTGTAAGTAAAAGGGTGTTTAATAATGAAAATATCTCACCTTACTTCTGAGGAAAATAACTGAAGTATTTATCTTGCAGTTCGGATCTTAGTCCCTCTCAGCAGAGCTCGTCTTCAGGGGATCTTCTTCCAGAGATGATGGAGAGCGAAACGCCTCCCCCCGCCATGCCGCCTCATGAGGCGGGCGACCCCGAGGTGTCGTCGCGGTGGGTTTCTCCTGATCCAAAAAGGCCAGAAGGTAATCCTATGGCCACCCGAAGTCCTCATTATCCGGCTCTTGAAGAGAGCAATCGAAAGAGTCCGACCCTGTCTGGTGTGCGGTCGGACGTACTGATGGATCTGCTAGAGCAAGCGGCAATCTCAGAAGAGCACCGCACGTTGATGGGTGCGGTGATTGAAATGATTTCATCCGTCGAAAGCGGGTTGCATGAAGCCTTTATGAGTCTACTGACGGGTTTTGAGGTACGCGAAATGATGTACATTTTTGACAGTACTGCACATTTTTAGATGTGCCCCGTGTAGATAGTAGCCCCTGAGACTCTGGTTGTCGTTGAAAACGGCGGCAAACAGAGGATCATAGTCCCAGGTAATAACCAGATCGCCTTTATGTGCAGGTGATTGAAGCTCCGGTGGCTAGCCGGACTGATGGGTTTGCCGAACTAAGGTGGCAACTGGATGCGGCAAATGCCGACATCGTTCTTGTTAACAAGCGGCTTGACGAGGCACTGGGTGAGTGATTTTTCTGGTGATTGTCACATAATAAGAGCAGCATGATGCTAGTATCTTTAATATGTTGTGACTGCAGATGGAGCTGCCACTGTAGAGACCCTTCGGGCGGAACTTGCCCGAGCCAAGGAGCAAGCAAGGAGTAGTAATGCGGCCGCTTTAAAGGCGGCCGAAGAGTTAAGGGCCGAACAGGCCGCGCATTGCGAGAGCAAAGAAAAAATAGCCAAGATGGCTATAGAGTTAAAAGATGCTGCTGACCGTTACCAACTTCTTGAAGAAGAAAACCGGGCGAAGGCGACGGGCCTGGAAAAGGCCACGATGGTGACCAAAGACACCCGCTCTACAATGAGAGCGAAGAAGGAGGAGCTGCGTCAAGCCGGGGATATCGCGGCTGGGAAGCCCTTTATGCTCCAGAGGAAGTTTGGAGATCCTCGGTACGCCCCTTTGGACCGGTTGTGGAGTTCTGCGGACGCATATCTCGACTTGGCGGCGAGTGCTGTCTATGCGGCCGAATACTTCCGAGATCAAAAAGATCGCGAAGTAGACAAGCTATTATGGTCACAATTTAACGTTCCAGAGCGTCCGCTTCCATTGACTGATCGGCTGGCCGAATGGGCCGAGCTGAATAGATTGTCCGGACTCGCCATGAGGTCTGTTGTGGATCATCTGTGGCCGGAAAGGCCAAAGCCGAACAGTTATTTTAGTTTGGTGCAGCAGTTTCTTGGTGCGGTGCCGCACATCAACGCGATGAAGAGGTCGGCGTGCGTAGAGGGTGCGCGGATGGCCCTTGCCCGTGTCAAAACATACTGGCCGGAGATGGATGCCACCACTGTTGCGGCGCAGGGTTCGGCCATAGGCCGAGTGGCTGCCGAGCACTACTTTGAAGAAGTTCTTGAAGGCGCTCGTTCGATAGAGGCTCAGTGCTCGAAGAATATTATGTTTGAGTGACATGTATTCCCATTGTAAAAACAATGTTTTATTGAGTTTATCAAGGCTGTATTTATACTTCTGTCCAAAAGTACTATGATGCCTCCTGTGCGGCCGTTTATGTATATATGTATATAACCTGAAAGATGGTAGTCGTCAGCTTCAGCCCCCACGCTATAATGCGGGGGTGCTCGCAGAAGACGCATGTTCACACTTGATCCAACGTCTTGGTCCATTAAGGAGGTGATAGCGCAGCGAACTAGGCAATCGGACTATAATGCTTTAACACTTTCACTTAGCCAGAGGAGTTTGACAGTGGGGCTACTATATAGCCCCTGGTGGCTCCACGCTCATCCGAATTCGGGGCGCATACATGCCTGGCCGGGAAATGGCCCTTCGTCAAGGCGGAGGAATCCCGAAGATTCCGCTAGGTCATTGAGCGGTTGACCAGTCTCACGCTATATCATGACAGTCAGTTTTCGGCTTTCTCTACTAAGGTGCTCGTCCGGATGAACCAGGGCACAATCCAAGTAGTTCTCCTGGTGCCGCCTTAGCCGATAGAGCGGAACGTAAGGCAGCAAAACACAGGAGCCGGGCAAACCCAACATTTGAACAAAGACATGATTCGGAGCTGATGCATATAAGGTCAAACTCGCGACGCCGAACACTCCCTAAGGTATTCGGTCTTTATGATGTAAACCGGGCTAAACATTGCCCTTTGTAATAAGCCCCTGGTGTCTAGGTACGTGCAATATTCTGATGTGGCCGCATGCCAATAGGTCAGCATCCTTCTCAATTGTACTGAGAATCCGGGGGATGTGTATCAACAAGAGACAGTAAAAAAGGTTTACGTAGGGTCTTAATCTGAAAAGAATCCTTGGAACGGGTCCCTGCTGGACGTCTGTGCCTGTGTCTTCGTTGTGCCGTATCCTGGACGGGTGTAGCATGATGGTCATCTGTATCAATTATATATAGCTGCACCGGACTCGTCTAACCATGTCCGTGGTCTTAACGACCTGTCAGATGCTTTAGTTGGTGAGGCCGTCTAGTGTGCGGCTGTCAAGGCAGCCGCACGATCTTCCGCGCGCAAGGAGTGCTCAATATTTCCATTTACTGTAATGATGCCACGTGGACCGGGCATCTTAAGCATGAGAGAAGCGTAATGTGGTATCGCGTTAAAGTGAGCGAAAGCTTCGCGTCCGAGTAGTGCTTGATAGCCACTTTGGAACGGAGCGATGTGGAAGGTTAACTTTTCGCTGCGGAAGTTATCGGGAAAACCGATATAGCCTCTAGTAGCAGGGAGCCCGTGCAATGGGCTTCTGGGCCTGGCGTTACTCCTTTAAAGGTAGTATTGCTATGGCTGATTTTTGTTGGGTCTATCCCTATTTTACGGACCGTGTCCTGATATATCAAGTTTAAACTACTGCCGCCGTCCATCAGGACTCGTGTGAAGTGGTATCCGTCAATTATCGGGTCTAACACCAAGGCAGCCCATCCTGCATGCCGGATACTTGCCGAGTAATCCCGATGGTCAAAGGTGATCGGTTTGGACGTCCAGTGGCAGAACTTCGCGGTGATAGGCCCTGGGGCTTGTGTCTCTAGGAGTGCCGCTTTGTTTCTCCCTTTCATCACGTGTAACACGTCTACTGTTTTGACTTCTGGTGGGAATTTCTTCTATTCCCCAGTGCTTTGCTTGCGAGGCTCATCCTCGTCTTCGCTTGGTGTATCCTGCCCCTTGTGTTCGGCGTTGAGCTTGCCGGACTGCTTGAAGACCCAGCATTCTCTATGGGTATGATTTGCAGGTTTATCGGGGGTGCTGTGGATCTGACATAGTTTGTCCAGAATCTTGTTCAGGCTGGATAGTTCGTCTCTGTTGCCTTTGGAGGGCAGCTTTTGCCGACCTGGCCGAGAGCTTCTAAATCCGGCGTTTACCGTCGTGCTCTTCGGGCTGTCTTCTTTATTCCGGCGCTTGTTTTTGCTACGTCGTGGCTTCCCGTTTCCGTCCCTGACTTCGGATGTACTTGGGTCGCTGGTGCTACATCAGGCTAACCAGCTGTCCTCGCCCGCACAAAAGCGGGTCATGAGGCTTGTTAATTCTGCCATTATTCTCGGCTTTTCTTGGCCGAGGTGTCTGGCAAGCCATTCGTCTCGAATGTTGTGCTTGAAAGCTGCTAAGGCTTCGGCGCCTGGACAGTCGACTATTTGGTTCTTTTTAGTGAGAAACCTATTCCAAAGCTTTCGGGCTGACTCTCCGGGCTGTTGAGTTATATGACTTAAATCGTCTGCATCCGGTGGTCGGACATAGGTCCCTTGAAAATTTTCCCAAAAAGCGTCCTCGAGCTCCTCCCAACTTCCAATTGAGTTTTCGGGGAGGCTTTTCAGCCAGTGCCTAGCTGGCCCTTTAAGCTTGAGGGGCAATTATTTAATGGCGTGGAGATCGTCTCCACGAGCCATATGAATATGGAGGATGAAGTCCTCTATCCAGACTCCAGGGTATGTGGTTCCGTCGTACACCTCTATGTTCACTGGTTTGAATCCTTCTGGGAATTCGTGATCCAGCACCTCATCAGTGAAACATAGTGGGTGTGCGGCGCCCCTGTAATGGGATGCGCCATAGTGTTCAGACGGTTGTAGTATTCGGTGCTGGTTGTGTACCGTAGCGCGCTTCCTAGATCCATAGATAGATCTAGTCGCGTCGGATTTTTGACGCAAGTTCTCACGTAGAACGTGTGTTGACTTATGCGTGACTTTGTTAGCCGCTCTATCACGTTCACAGGGTGGTGGATCCGGCCGATTGGCCGTATCATTTATCGGCTGTATGGGCTCTAAGGCCTCGTCGTCGAATTTGGTAATATCTTGCGCTTTGGATAGCTATTTGGGTGGTAGCTTCTACCATACTTTGTTACTTTGTTCCACTTGCTATTGAGCGTATCTTGTGCGACGTTGAGCCTTTGCTTCTATTTCTTCAGGCTTCTCGCTGTGGTAGTAAGCCTTCTGCGGAGGTTCTCTTTCTCCAAGTGTGTTTCTGGGATGATGGGTGCATCATCGTCCCGACTGTTTTCTGCCCTAGATGGGGATTGATGATGCTTATCTTTGGCGTCATCGTGTTCGGGCGTCGGATCCGTACTATGTTTGCTGTTTGCATCTTAATCATCTTCTGCCACCGGGGTGGTGCAGTTGTTGTCTTTTCCAGAGTCGCGTGGACTATTGTTATCGCTGCTTTTGCTATGGCGGGACTTAGGGCGGCGCCGCTGACGTCGGCGCTTGGGTTGCTTCTTGGAGGGGTCATCCTCCGCTTTCTCGTCGCCATTGGCTTTGTTGGGGGTGTCCACCATGTACACGTCATGTGATGAAGTAGTGGTCCAGTGTCCTGTGGGCGGTGGTTCTGGTTCATCTCCGGCTTCGTCGTCCATACTGTCGAAGTCCTCGGAGCCGAAGTCGAGCATGTCGGTTAAGTCGTCGACAGTGGCTACTAAGTGGGTGGTGGGTGGGCGGCGAATTTCTTAGTCGTCCGCATCCCATTCTAGCCGGACATAGTTCGGCCAAGGTTCCCTTGACAGGGAGAGAGACCTTAATGAATTTAGCACATCTCCAAAAGGTGAGTGCTGAAAGATATCAGCAGAGGTGAACTCCATGATCGGCGCCCAGTCGGACTTGACGGGCACGGATATGAGCGGCTCGGAGTCCGTGGCCGAGGATGAATCCAGTGGTTCGGCAACACGGCTCTCGTAAGGGGTGAAATCTGTATCCAGCTCTATCGCCGCTGAGAGTGTGGCCTCCATGGCGGGGTCCATCCCTCCGCTCTCGGATGGCGTGACTTGCTCCAGATTAAGGGCCGGAGTCGCTGCGGATGCGATCTCCCGAACACTATCCAACGGTAGAGTTACGTCTTGCTCGTCATGACTGCGCGGCGCGTCCGGCATGGGCTCGAATCCGCCGAAGATCAAGTCTCCGCGGATATCGGCCGTGTAGTTCAAGTTTCCAAATATGACCTGATGGCCAGGAGCATAGCTCTCAATCTGCTCCAGATGGCCAAGCGAGTTGGCCCGCAGTTTGCGGAGCCGCCGAATACAAGGATCTATCCGGGGAGAAAAGTCTCACCCTGGACTGCATCACTATCGATGATTGAAGGAGCCATCAATCCTAACAATGACGACACAGAGGAACTCCCAATGAAAGCACCAATGTCGGTGTCAAAACCGGCGGATCTCGGGTAGGGGGTCCCGAACTATGCGTCCAGGCGGATGGTAACAGGAGGCAGGGGACACGATGTTTACCCAGGTTCGGGCCCTCTTGATGGAGGTAATACCCTACGTCCTGCTTGATTGTTCTTGATAATATGAGTAGTACAAGAGTTAATCTACCACGAGATCAGAGAGGCTAAACCCTAGAAGCTAGTCTATGGTATGATTGTTGTTGTTATAGACTAAACCCTCCGATTTATATAGACACCGGAGGGGGCTAGGGTTACACAGAGTCGGTTACAAGGAAGGAGATTTACATATCCGTATTGCCAAGCTTGCCTTCCACGCCAAGGAGAGTCCCATTCGGACACGGGACGAAGTCTTCAATCTTGTATCTTCATATATAGTCCAACAGTCCGGCCAAAGGATATAGTCCGGCTGTCCGGATACCCCCTAATCCAGGACTCCCTCAGTCTCGTTGCACCGATATGGGTGTTGGGGAACGTAGTAATTTCAAAATTTTCCTACGCACACGCAAGATCATGGTGATGCATAGCAACGAGAGGGGGAGTATGATCTATATACCTAGTAGATCGACAACGGAAGCGTTTGGTTGATGTAGTCGTACGTCTCCACGATCCGACCGATCAAGCACCGAAACTACGGCACCTCCGAGTTCTAGCACGCGTTCAGCTCGATGACGATCCCCGGACTCCGATCCAGCAAAGTGTCGGGGAAGAGTTCCGTCAGCACGACGGCGTGGTGACGATCTTGATGTACTACTGCTGCAGGGCTTCGCCTAAGCACCGCTACAATATTATCGAGGACTATGGTGGCTGGGGGCGCCGCACACGGCTAAGGAATAGATCACGTGGATCAACTTGTGTGTCTCTGGGGTGCCCCTGCCTCCATATATAAAGGACTAAAGGGGGGAGGCGGCCGGCCAAGGAGGGCACGCCAGGAGAGTCCTACTCCCTCTGGGAGTAGGATTCCCCCCCCCAATCCTAGTTGGAATAGGATTCGCGGAGGGGGGAAAAGAGAGAGAGGGGCCGGCCCCCTCTCCTTGTCCTATTCGGACCAAGGGAGGGGAGGGGCGCGCGGCCCATGTAGGGCTGCCTCTTCTCTTTTCCACTAAGGCCCATCATGGCCCATTTAGCTCCCGGGGGTTCCGGTAACCTCTCGGTACTCCGGTAAAATCCTGATTTCACCCGGAACACTTCCGGTATCCAAACATAGTCTTCCAATATATCAATCTTTATGTCTCGACCATTTCGAGACTCCTCGTCATGTCCGTGATCACATCTGGGACTCCGAACAAACTTCGGTACATCAAAATGTATAAACTCATAATATAACTGTCATCGTAACCTTAAGCGTGCGGACCCTACGGGTTCGAGAACAATGTAGACATGACCGAGACATGTTTCCGGTCAATAACCAAGAGCGGAACCTGGATGCTCATATTGGCTCCTACATATTCTACGAAGATCTTTATCGGTCAGACCGCATAACAACATACGTTGTTCCCTTTGTCATCGGTATGTTACTTGCCCGAGATTCCATCGTCGGTATTCCAAATACCTAGTTCAATCTCATTACCGGCAAGTCTCTTTACTCGTTCTGTAATACATCATCCCGCAACTAACTCATTGGTTGCAGTGCTTGCAAGGCTTAAGTGATGTGCATTACCGAGAGGGCCCAGAGATACCTCTCCGACAATCGGAGTGACAAATCCTAATCTCGAAATACGCCAACCCAACATGTACCTTTGGAGACACCTGTAGAGCTCCTTTATAATCACCCAGTTACGTTGTGACGTTTGGTAGCACACAAAGTGTTCCTCCGGCAAACGGGAGTTGCATAATCTCATAGTCATAGGAACATGTATAAGTCATGAAGAAAGCAATAGCAACATACTAAACGATCGGGTGCTAAGCTAATGGAATGGGTCATGTCAATCACATCATTCTCCTAATGATGTGATCCCGTTAATCAAATAACAACTCTTTTGTTTATGGTTAGGAAACATAACCATCTTTGATTAACGAGCTAGTCAAGTAGAGGCATACTAGTGACACTATGTTTGTCTATGTATTCACACAAGTATTATGTTTCCGGTTAATACAATTTAGCATGAATAATAAACATTCATCATGATATAAGGAAATAAATAATAACTTTATTATTGCCTCTAGGGCATATTTCCTTCAGTCTCCCACTTGCACTAGAGTCAATAATCTAGTTCACATCGCCATGTGATTTAACAGCAATAGTTCACATCTCCATGTGATTAACACCCATAGTTCACATCGATATGTGATCAACACCCAAAGGGTTTACTAGAGTCAGTAATCTAGTTCACATCGCTATGTGATTAATACCCAAAGAGTACTAAGGTGTGATCATGTTTTGCTTGTGAGATAATTTTAGTCAACGGGTCTGTCACATTCAGATCCGTAAGTATTTTGCGAATTTCTATGTCAACAATGCTCTGCACGGAGCTACTCTAGCTTATTGCTCCCACTTTCAATATGTATAGGCCGAGACTTAGAGTCTTCTAGATCAGTGTCAAAAACTTGCATCGACGTAACCCTTTACGACGAACCTTTTTTTGTCACGTCCATAATCAAGAAACATATCCTTATTTCACTAAGGATAATTCTGACCGCTGTCCAGTGATCTACTCCTAGATCACTATTGTACTCCCTTGCCAAATCAGTGCAGGGTATACAATAGATCTGGTACACAGCATGACATACTTTATAGAACCTATGGCCAAGGCATAGGGAATGACTTTCATTCTCTTTCTATCTTCTGCCGTGGTCGGGCTTTGAGTCTTACTCAACTTCACACCTTGTAATACAGGCAAGAACTCTTTCTTTGACTGCTCCATTTTGAATTACTTCAAAATCTTGTCAAGGTATGTACTCATTGGAAAAACTTATCAAGCGTCTTGATCTATCTCTATAGATCTTGAAGCTCAATATGTAAGCAGCTTTACCGAGGTCTTTCTTTGAAAAACTCCTTTCAAATATTCCTTTATGCTTTCCAGAAAATTATACATTATTTCCAATCAACAATATGTTGTTCACATATACTTATCAGAAATGTTGTAGTGCTCCCACTCACTTTCTTGTAAATACAGGCTTCACCGTAAGTCTGTATAAAACTATATGCTTTGATCAACTTATCAAAGTGTATATTCCAACTCCGAGATGCTTGCACCAGTCCATAGATGGATCGTTGGAGCTTGCATATTTTGTTAACACCTTTAGGATTGACAAAACCTTCTGGTTGCATCATATACAACTCTTCTTTAAGAAATCCATTAAGGAATGCAGTTTTGTTTATCCATTTGCCAGATTTCATAAAATGCGGCAATTGCTAACATGATTCGGACAGACTTAAGCATCGCTACGGGTGAGAAGGTCTCATCGTAGTCAATCCCTTGAACTTGCCGAAAACCTTTTGCGACAAGTCGAGCTTTGTAGACAGTAATATTACCGTCAGCGTCAGTCTTCTTCTTGAAGATCCATTTATTCTCAATTGCTTGCCGATCATCGGGCAAGTCAACCAAAGTCCATACTTTGTTCTCATACATGGATCCCATCTCAGATTTCATGGCTTCAAGCCACTTTGCGGAATCTGGGCTCACCATTGCTTCTTCATAGTTCGTAGGTTCATCATGATCTAGTAGCATGACTTCCAGAACGGGATTACCGTACCACTCTGGTGCGGATCTTACTCTGGTTGATCTACGAGGTTCAGTAGTATCTTGTTCTGAAGTTTCATGATCATCATCATTAGCTTCCCCACTAACTGGTGTAGGTGTCACAAAAACAGTTTTCCGTGATGTACTACTTCCCAATAAGGGAGCAGGTACAGTTACCTCGTCAAGTTCTACTTTCCTCCCACTCACTTCTTTCGAGAGAAACTCCTTCTCAAGAAAGTTTCCGAATTTAGCAACAAAAGTCTTGCCTTCGGATCTGTGATAGAAGGTGTATCCAATAGTCTCCTTTGGATATCCTATGAAGACACATTTCTCCGATTTGGGTTCGAGCTTATCAGGTTGAAGCTTTTTCACATAAGCATCGCAGCCCCAAACTTTCAGAAACGACAACTTTGGTTTCTTGCCAAACCATAGTTCATATGGTGTCGTCTCAACGGATTTAGATGGTGCCCTATTTAACGTGAATGCAGCTGTCTCTAATGCATAACCCCAAAACGATAATGGTAGATCGGTAAGGGACATCATAAATCGCACCATATCTAATAAAGTACGGTTATGACGTTCGGACACACCATTACATTGTGGTGTTCCAGGTGGCGTGAGTAGTGAAACTATTTCACATTGTTTTTAACTGAAAGCCAAACTCGTAACTCAAATACTCTTCTCTACGATCAGATCGTAGAAACTTTATTTTCTTGTTACCATGATTTTTCACTTCACTCTGAAATTCTTTGAACTTTTCAAATGTTTCAGACTTATGTTTCATCAAGTAGATATACTCATATCTGCTCAAATCATCTGTGAAGATCAGAAAATAATGATACCTGTCCCGAGCCTCAATATTCATCGGACCACATACATCAGTATGTATGATTTCCAACAAATCTGTTGCTCGCTCCATTGTTCCAAAGAACGGAGTCTTAGACATCTTGCCCATGAGGCATGGTTCGCAAGCATCAACTGATTCATAATCAAGTGATTCCAAAAGCCCATCAGCATGAAGTTTCTTCATGCTCTTTACACCAATATGACCTAAACGGCAGTGCCACAAATAAGTTGCACTATCATTATTAACTTTGCATCTTTTGGTTTCAATATTATGATCATGTGTATCACTACGATCGAGATCCAACGAACTATTTTCATTGGGTGTGTAACCATATAAGGTTTTATTCATGTAAACAGAACAACAATTTATTCTCTTACTTGAATGAATAACCGTATTACAATAAACATGATCAAATCATATTCATGCTGAATGCAAACACCAAATAACACTTATTTAGGTTCAACACTAATCCCGAAATTATAGGGAGTGTGCGATGATGATCATATCAATCTTGGAACTACTTCCAACACACATCATCACTTCACCCTTAACTAGTCTCTGTTTATTCTGCAACTCCCATTTCGAGTTACTAATCTTAGCAACTGAACTAGTATCAAATACTGAGGGGTTGCTAAACACTAGTAAAGTACACATCAATAACATGTATATCAAATATACTTATGTTCACTTTGCCATCCTTCTTATCTGCCAATCACTTGGGGTAGTTCCGCTTCCAGTTACCAGTCCCTTTGCAGTACAAACACTTAGTCTCGGGCTTAGGACCAGACTTGGGCTTCTTCACTTGAGCAGCAACTTGCTTGCTGTTCTTCTTGAAGTTCCCCTTCTTCCCTCTGTCCTTTTCTTGAAACTAGTGGTCTTGTCTACCATTAACACTTGATGTTTTTCTCGATTTCTACCTTCGTCAATTTCCGCATTACGAAGAGCTTGGGAATCGTTTCCGTTATCCCTTGCATATCATAGTTCATCACGAAGTTCTACTAACTTGGTGATGGTGACTAGAGAATTCTGTCAATCACTATCTTATCTGGAAGATTAACTCCCACTTGATTCAAGTGATTGGAGTACTCAGACAATCTGAGCACATGCTCACTAGTTGAGCGATTCTCCTCCGTCTTTTGGCTATAGAACTTGTTGGAGACTTCATATCTCTCAACTCGGGTATTTGCTTGAAATATTAACTTCAACTTCTGGAACATCTCATATGCTCCATGACGTTCAAAATGTCTTTGAAGTCCCGATTCTAAGCCATTAAGCATGGTGCACTAAACTATCAAGTAGTCATCATATTGAGCTAGCCAAACGTTCATAACGTCTGCATCTGCTCCTGCAATAGGTCCGTCACCCAGCGGTGCATCAAGGACATAATTCTTCTGTGCAGCAATGAGGATAAACCTCAGATCACTGATCCAATCCGCATCATTGCTACTAACATCTTTCAACACAATTTTCTCTAGGAACATATCAAAATAAACACAGAGAAGCAACAACGCGAGCTATTGATCTACAACATAATTTGCAAAATACTACTAGGACTAAGTTCATGATAAATTTAAGTTCAATTAATCATATTACTTAAGAACTCCCACTTAGATAGACATCCCTCTAATCCTCTAAGTGATCACGTGATCCAAATCAACTAAACCATGTCCGATCATCACGTGAGATGGAGTAGTTTCATTGGTGAACATCACTATGTTGATCATATCTACTATATGATTCACGCTCGACCTTTCGGTCTCCATGTTCCGAGGCCATATCTGTATATGCTTGGCTCGTCAAGTATAACCTGAGTATTCCGCGTGTGCAACTGTTTTGCACCCGTTGTATTTGAACGTAGAGCCTATCACACCCGATCATCACGTGGCGTCTCAGCATGAAGAACTTTCGCAACGGTGCATACTCAGGGAGAACACTTCTTGATAATTAGTGAGAGATCATCTTAAAATGCTACCGTCAAACTAAGCAAAATAAGATGTATAAAAGATAAACATCATATGCAATCAAAATATGTGACATGGTATGGCCATCATCATCTTGCGCCTTTGATCTCCATCTCCAAAGTACTGTTATGTTCTCTATCGTCACCGGCATGACACCGTGATCTCCATCATCTTGATCTATATCAATGTGTCGTCACATGGTCGTCTCGCCAACTATTGCTCTTGCAACTATTGCTATCGCATAGCGATAAAGTAAAGCAATTATTTGGCGCTTGCATCTTATGCAATAAAGAGACAACCATAAGGCTTTTGCCAGTTGCCGATAACTTTAACAAAACATGATCATCTCATACAACAACTTATATCTCATCACGTTTTGACCATATCACATCACAACATGCCCTACAAAAACAAGTTAGACGTCCTCTACTTTGTTGTTGCAAGTTTTACGTGGCTGCTACGGGCTTAAGCAAGAACCAATCTTACCTACGCATCAAAACCACAACGATAGTTTGTTAAGTTGGTGCTGTTTTAACCTTCGCAAGGACCGGGCGTAGCCACATTCGGTTCAACTAAAGTTGGAGAAACTGTCACCCGCAAGCCACCTATGTGCAAAGCACGTCAGGAGAACCGGTCTCGCGTAAGCGTACGCGTAATGTCGGTCCGGGCCGCTTCATCCAACAATACCGCCGAACCAAAGTATGACATGCTGGTAAGCAGTATGACTTATATCGCCCACAACTCACTTGTGTTCTACTCGTGCGTATAACATCAAACCATAAAAACCTAGGCTCGGATGCCACTGTTGGGGAACGTAGTAATTTCAAAATTTTCCTACGCACACGCAAGATCATGGTGATGCATAGCAACGAGAGGGGGAGTATGATCTACATACCTAGTAGATCGACAACGGAAGCGTTTGGTTGATGTAGTCGTACGTCTCCACGATCCGACCGATCAAGCACCGAAACTACGGCACCTCCGAGTTCTAGCACACGTTCATCTCGATGACGATCCCCGGACTCCGATCCAGCAAAGTGTCGGGGAAGAGTTCCTTCAGCACGACGGTGTGGTGACGATCTTGACGTACTACTGCTGCAGGGCTTCGCCTAAGCACCGCTACAATATTATCGAGGACTATGGTGGCTGGGGGCGCCGCACACGGCTAAGGAATAGATCACGTGGATCAACTTGTGTGTCTCTGGGGTGCCCCTGCCTCCGTATATAAAGGACTAAAGGGGGGGAGGCGGCCGGCCAAGGAGGGCGCGCCAGGAGAGTCCTACTCCCTCTGGGAGTAGGATTCCCCCCCAATCCTAGTTGGAATAGGATTCGCGGAGGGGGGAAAAGAGAGAGAGGGGCCGGCCCCCTCTCCTTGTCCTATTCGGACCAAGGGAGGGGAGGGGCGCGCGGCCCATGTAGGGCTGCCTCTTCTCTTTTCCACTAAGGCCCATCATGGCCCATTTAGCTCCCGGGGGGTTCCGGTAACCTCCCGGTACTCCGGTAAAATCCCGATTTCACCCGGAACACTTCCGGTATCCAAACATAGGCTTCCAATATATCAATCTTTATGTCTCGACCATTTCGAGACTCCTCGTCATGTCCGTGATCACATCCGGGACTCCGAACAAACTTCAGTACATCAAAATGCATAAACTCATAAAATAACTGTCATCGTAACCTTAAGCGTGCGGACCCTACGGGTTCGAGAACTATGTAGACATGACCGAGACATGTTTCCGGTCAATAACCAATAGCGGAACCTGGATGCCTCATATTGACTCCTACATATTCTACGAAGATCTTTATCGGTCAGACCGCATAACAACATACGTGTTCCCTTTGTCATCGGTATGTTACTTGCCCGAGATTCGATCGTCGGTATTCCAAAATACCTAGTTCAATCTCGTTACCGGCAAGTCTCTTTACTTGTTCTGTAATACATCATCCCGCAACTAACTCATTGGTTGCAGTGCTTGCAAGGCTTAAGTGATGTGCATTACCGAGAGGGCCCAGAGATACCTCTCCGACAATCGGAGTGACAAATCCTAATCTTGAAATACGCCAACCCAACATGTACCTTTGGAGACACCTGTAGAGCTCCTTTATAATCACCCAGTTACGTTGTGACGTTTGGTAGCACACAAAGTGTTCCTTCGGCAAACGGGAGTTGCATAATCTCATAGTCATAGGAACATGTATAAGTCATGAAGAAAGCAATAGCAACATACTAAACGATCGGGTGCTAAGCTAATGGAATGGGTCATGTCAATCACATCATTCTCCTAATGATGTGATCCCATTAATCAAAAAACAACTCTTTTGTTTATGGTTAGGAAACATAACCATCTTCGATTAACGAGCTAGTCAAGTAGAGGCATACTAGTGACACTCTGTTTGTCTATGTATTCACACATGTATTATGTTTCCGGTTAATACAATTCTAGCATGAATAATAAACATTTATCATGATATAAGGAAATAAATAATAACTTTATTATTGCCTCTAGGGCATATTTCCTTCAATGGGAACCTTTGCCTGACGCCTCGGGACTTCGCACCCGCGCCTGCCTCTTTAGCGCCGAAGAGGAAACTGGCACCCTGCAGCCGCTGGCGCCTGCCTGGCCTTGGTCGTCATGGCTCATGTCACGGGAACCTCACGAGGTGCCCCTTGCCTTGATCTCTCCGCTCCTCGCGAGCCAGCCTAGTGAAGCTGCCCCTGAGGAGGTCTTGTGTCGTCCGCCTCGCGAGGCTTGGCCCCTCGCGAGGGTCTTGAGCGTTGGTTGATGAAGATAGGCCGTACCAGGCCGTGGGTGGAGCCACGCCCTGGGCTGCAGGCAGACAAGTCTGGGTACCCCCGTTCCCAGGACGCCGACAATGGTCATCATCATCTTGTGCCTTTGATCTCCATCTCCAAAGCACCGTCATGATCACCATCATCACCGGCTTGACACCTTGATCTCCATCGTAGCATCGTTGTCGTCTCGCCAACTATTGCATGCTGGCAGAGGCGAAGGACCCAATTGCAATCTTTATTTTGCTTGTAGGGGGATTTATGCTATTTTGTAGGGACCTTATTGTAAATTCTACTACTGACTATTGGGCTCCACATTGAACCTGAAACGATTTATATGTGATCTCTTCTGCCGACACACACGTCATCCTGTAAAAACATTGTAAAAACGTTTTACGGTGTCCCCTAAAACGATTTTACAGGACAAATTTTTACGGGACCTGCTAGAGATGCTCTGAGTGAGGAAGGGACCGGTTAAAAAGCGATGCGAGGCCGAATTGTTGTGCCAACATGGCGAACGTCCATACTCCTTTGTTTCACCCTTTCATTTAGGGTTGGTCTCGAGGATTTGGGACAGTCGAACATGTTCGACCTAACGTTGGGGTCTGCGCCCTTAGGCCTCTGATCGAGGACATATGCCCAAGACGCCTCTTGGAGCTGCTGCTCGTACTCGAAAATGGTCTATGAGGAGCTGGGCAGCAGGTCATCCTCCCCCCTCCAGGAGCTAGTCCCAGTTGAGACTGGACCCGTTGTCCTCTTCATCGGCACAA
Organism: Triticum urartu; assembly: GCF_003073215.2. Classification (NCBI taxonomy): domain Eukaryota; kingdom Viridiplantae; phylum Streptophyta; class Magnoliopsida; order Poales; family Poaceae; genus Triticum; species Triticum urartu. Next base: position 449,727,777 of record NC_053027.1, read on the forward strand.
TCCTTCTTGGTGACAGACGGTGCAATGAAGGACGAGGGCCCTGGCGACGTGGCGTCGATTTGTCTCCACTTCAACACGGATTGGAGCCCCAGCTCTCGTCGGATCCGTCATCGCGGTAGGGTTGTAGCACTTTAGAGCAAATAGCTACCCAAATACCACATCATCCGGCTATTCGCGCTCTTCCTTCATCATCTTCTTGTCCATCGTGGCGGGGTGGCAGGCGGCGATGGTGCAATGGGCAATGGGGGTAGCGGCCAGAGTTTCTGAAGTGGAGTGAAGGGAGAGTGAGTAGAGAAGGACCAGTTAAAAAGCTATGAGGGACCGGACAGCCGGTACAACGTGGCGGCTGTCCGAACTCCCCTACTCCACCCCTTGATTTGAGATGGCCGGACACGTAAAGCCTAAAGTAGGGATCTGTGGCAGTTGTCCAAAATTTGTTACTCCACCCTTCAATTTGAGACGGCCAATCACGTCTGGTCTAAAGTAGGGATTTATGACAAATGTCCAAACTCTCCTACTCCACCCCTCAAATTGAGACAGCAGGACACGTCTCGCTTAAAGTAGGGATTCGCAACGGGTGTCCAAACTTTCCTGCTCCACCCTTCAAATTGAGACGGCGGGACACGTCTCGCTTAAAGTAGGGATCCGCGCCTAGGCCTCCTCTCCAACCACAAAATCACGTGGGCAATATAAAAAACGAAGAAGCTTAATTAGCAGTTTAACTCACTGAAACAGCCTGTCGTCGTCGGTGGATGGCATTCCCCCTTGCAATGCATAAACCAGTAGGGATCACGGTGGACCGGACAGCGCTGCAGCGTCACCGTCGGTGCTCCGTCACCCGGGATCACCCGCGGGGACAGAGAATATCAGCCCGCCCCCCTATTATAATCCCGCCCCAATCTCGTCTCCATCTCGATCTCGCCACCACTCCCCCATTTCCACTCCCCTCCCGGATCTCGCCGATTCGCCATGGCGGCCTCCACCAACGGCTCCTCGCCGCCGGTGCTCAAGTTCCTCATCTACGGCCGCACCGGCTGGATCGGGGGCCTCCTCGGCAAGCTCTGCACCGCGCAGGGCATCCCCTTCGCCTACGGCGCCGGCCGGCTCGAGAACCGCGCCCAGCTCGAGGCCGACATCGACGAGGTCGCGCCCACCCACGTCTTCAATGCCGCGGGCGTCACCGGCCGCCCCAACGTCGACTGGTGCGAGACCCACCGCGTCGAGACCATCCGCGCCAACGTCTGCGGCACGCTCACGCTCGCCGACGTCTGCCGCGCCCGGGGCCTCGTGCTCATCAACTACGCCACGGGCTGCATCTTCGAGTACGACGCGGGCCACCCGCTCGGCTCGGGGGTCGGGTTCAAGGAGGAGGACACCCCCAACTTCGTTGGATCGTTCTACTCCAAAACCAAGGCCATGGTATGCCGTGTACCCATTCTCCCTTGCTTTAAGCTCCGGTTGTCCGTAGAATTCTCTCTAGAATGGCAAAGTGGAAATAGATCGGAGCCGCTTTGCTCGATTTATAATGTCAATGCCTGATTGCACGCTGAAACTTTGAAACGAGGGGTGTGATCATGGAGGGAAATGTGGCTTGCCAGTGATTGAGATTCCATTGATCTGTATGTAGTTAAGAAGGCCTTAAGAGAGATTTGGTAATTTGCATTGACCATCGTTTGGTTAGATCCGGCGTGATTTGCTGAACACCCCTAATTTCTCTGTCATCGTCACATTGAAGATGCTGATCATGGTGTTAGCTTCGGTTGACTTAATTTAAATAAAGTCAACGAAATCATGCTTACTTACTGGAGCAAGTTATGGGGTCTCATTGAATTGTCGGAGTACTCTAATTGGTTTCCCCCATCCATGCACACTAGTTTGGTGTATTGATAATTGCATGCTTCTTTGAATTTGTACAGCCCACTTCCCCGAGCTTACCAATTTTGATTATGCAAAGTAATTAGCAATTTCGATCGAGTAAACATCCTGCATCGATTATTTCTGTTATTAGATCTTAGTCATGTTCTGTGCTTAGGTGATTGTTGCCGAAGTCATTTCATCTTATTTTAGAATGTTTGCTGTATTGGTGTTGTAAATTTGCCGTTTAAATTCTTGAATCACAATTTATAAGTACAATACACTCAAAACCAACATGATCTGATGTAGTAGCATATTTTATGGAGAAGGGTCTGTTGTGCTACTGCTACCCTGGTTGGATAAAAGAAGGACAAACATGGACTACTGTAGATTAAAAATATTGCAATACAAAATGAACCAACTGAATGTTTACGCTCGGCGGAAATTGTACATGATAGTAATGAAATGAGTGATGTTAGGCCCAACCAACGAAAAGAGTGATGTTAGGCCCAAGCTAGAGTCTAGTTATTGGGCATACACTCATACCTTATTGTTTGCGATGTGCTTTTAGCCTGTAGGTAATTAAAGTTAAGACACTTGGGCTTGCAGTACGGAAGTGTGTTTATTGTCCAAGAGTTTGTTGACAAGTATGTCTTCTGTCAACTGCCTGAATGCCATGAGCACCTATCTTGGAAAGCAGGCGCTTATTTTGAAAGCAAAAGATGACCTTTGTTAGCAGGATCCTTGTCAAATTGGATTCCTTATCTTTTACTCCCTCCGTCCAAATTAAGTGACTCAACTTTACTGTACTCAACTTTGTACTAACTTCGTACTAAAGTTGGTACAAAGTTGAGTCACTTATTTTAGGACGGAGGGAGTACTTGACAGTGCCCACACAAAATATAAGCAGTTCAAGTATTTGAATGTACATCGTTTGGATAGACTGGTTCCATGATCTGGATGCCCTGTGCACTATCAGAAAATAGTGTGTGATGTTCTGGAACTTAGGAAAGAACTGAACAGCTATAGGCATGCAATTGTAGATATTATTCAAGAAACCCTGTTTCTTTGATGTTGCTTTCTTTTAGTGTTTTCTTTTGTGCTACATCATCTTCATATGGACTAGAGGATTGTTCATTTTGTTTTGATAGAGTGGCTAAAATTATGTGGTGACATATACATATACTCTACGGGTGATACTCGCAGAGGACAATTATTAAGATACCCTTGACACTAAAGGAACTAACTGGAAGTGGGAGAATGGTTCATATGATAAACGGACAGTATGTTTTTCAGAGATGTTGCCTTTTGGTGTCACATGGGTGCATAACAATTAGTTCAAAACAATTAAAATTGCACTGTTTAGACTTCATAGCTTAAAATTGAGTGTTTCATCACTTCTGCACACGAACGAATCATGAAATCTAACCTAATTATACCTTATTTCTCAATCGTCGTACAAATAGCAAAACCCTTCAAAAACATATTCAAAATTGGAAAATAATAATTAATGTCATGTAGATGAAGATTTTTGAAAAGAGTGATAACTATCCAATATATGGCCATTGCATTAGCCATCCTAGTTTTTCTTATTTGGCATCAACAGTAACATGAAAAGCCTGTTAATATTCTACATTTCTACTTAGCCAAATTCATCCTCGATTAATCATCATGATTTACCAATAAGTCTTACTTCCAAAGAAGTTAGCGTTGGACCCTAAAATGCTGAACTTACCATCCATTGAATATTGAAATGATCATAGGTATTTATGATAACAAAAAGTTTCTACATAGATAAAGCTCGATTAGGCAAACCTATGACTCAAAAGAACACCTGATTTAATCTCACAGAGAGCAGATTTTTGTGAAAATATACCCAGTTAATTGTGCCATTGTTCGTATGTGTGAGTATTACCATTATTTTCATGATAGTTTGCTACTTTTAATTATGTTATTAGAAGAAGTATTTCACAGTGAAACTAACATTTACCTCTAATAGGTTGAGGAACTGCTGAAAAACTACGAAAACGTGTGCACCCTTCGTGTAAGGATGCCTATTTCATCTGATCTGTCCAATCCTCGCAATTTCATCACAAAGATCACCCGGTATGACAAGGTTGTGGATATCCCAAATTCAATGACAATATTGGATGAACTTCTTCCCATCTCAATCGAGATGGCGAAGAGAAACCTCACCGGAATCTGGAACTTCACTAATCCTGGTGTGGTGAGCCACAATGAGATACTGGAGATGTACAGAGATTACATCGACCCAAACTTCTCCTGGAAGAACTTCAACTTGGAGGAGCAAGCCAAGGTGATAGTCGCACCGAGGAGCAACAATGAACTTGACACTGTTAAATTGAAGACCGAGTTCCCAGAACTTTTGTCAATCAAGGAGTCGCTGATAAAAAACGTGTTCAAACCAAATCAGAAGACGTCCAAGGCTTGACCAAACGGAGCAGTCTGCACAGAGCCTTATGTTGATGTTATTTGTTCGACATACATTTATATCGCTCGCCGGTGCTAATCCAATAAGCATGCATGGTGTTTTATTCTGTCCCTGTCCTGTGCAGGCATTGTTGTTGCAGGAGATAGTTTCTCGTAGGAAGTCACACCCATTGCCATTATCAGATTGTTACACAGAACACTCTACATGGTGTTACTATTGTATCCTATGAATACGGTGGGAGATGAACCAAGTGAGGAGCAAGTTCCTCTGTTGTATTGTATCACATAACTGGAGTATATCATTTTTATAAAGTTCAGTAGGAGATTGCTTTGGACCCTGCAATATGTTGTTGCCTGCTAGCTCGTTCCTAATAAATTGAGTCCTCCTTTGGTTCATACGGATTTTGTAGGAATTCTAGAGGATAGGAATTTTGTAGGAAAAAAATGATTTGAAGCACTTTAGTTCATAGGAATGGATTCCTATTCCTACGTAGGATAGGAACAGCCTTCACATTTCAAAGGAAAAAAAACTTCAGTCTAATTCAGTTAAAAAAATTCTATCCTATGCATCAAATGATATGTCTGCCCCTTGCTTTGTTTGGATGTAGATATTGAAAGGCTTGGCATTGTATTGGCTCCAATGCCAAATATCTCAAGACATTGATATTGAGCTTCAATGCCAAATCTAGTGTTTGGATGGACAAAGCGAAAATCTCACTTCCATAACATTCATGATTTCTTATTGTCTCTACAGCACACATACAAACATGCATCAGTTTTAAACTGACCACTACTAGTACTCTTAGACTGCAGCAAGACAAAGCCACTGTATTATATTGCATTGATGCTGTTGCATATACTTTTGCACTTCATTAGTTTCCTAATTGGTACAGTTACTGACTAGTGTTGCCGTGATGAGAAGGAGCAAATGGAGGTACACGATGCTACACAGTACTGGTGTTGGCGCGCTGACGACTGGAAGGCCACGTACGAGCTGTACGCCTGCAGACTGCAGTTCGTGGATGGGCTTGGCGGCGTCCCGGGCAACCTGGCCGGCGCCATGGGCGGCACATTGAGCCGGCTCGTCGACCGTACCAACGAGTGTTCCTGCTTGCCATCCGCACCCAGTGCTCGCACCTCCATGCCAGGGTCGTTCGAGTGTCACAACACGCCGAGCTGAATGGGTTGGCATTCTGCCGAGCAACTCATGGGCATGACAGTGCAGGTGTTCTCCCACCTATATGTAACGTACATGAACTGGACACTGCCCTCGAAGCCATCGGTCACTTGCGGGTCAGTTGCGGATGCTTGCTAAAGTTTCAATCATAAATATAAATGATCAAAGTATGAAAAGTATGTTAGCTCATGTCTCTCTCTCATATAAAACTGTAATAATGATTATCGATTTAGTTATCGATTGCTTAGGGACAAACAATTTTCTTGTGTTACAAAAAGCTTTCTACTACACTACTAAATTTATTATCTTGCAATTTATTCATAGTTTTATTCTCGCAAAATACTTCTAGCTTTATACTTGTTTTAGATAAAGTGAAAGTTAAGTGTGCGTAGAGTTATATCAGTGGTCGATAGAACTTGAAAAGAATATAAATCCTACATTTAGATCCGCGTTGGGTTCGACACTCTTATTTGTCGAAAAAACAACAATTGATCCCTACACTTGTGGGTCATCAAGACTATTTTCTGGCGTCGTTGTCGGGGAGTAATAGCGTGGAGTGAATATTCTCGTGCGTGCTTGTTTGCTTTATCACTAAGTAGATTTTATTTTTTATTCTAAGTTGTTCTTTATCTTTAGTTATAAAATGAAACATGAAATACTAAAAAAATAGTTGTACATTATGGAGATGAAGAATCTTCTAAAATCCTCGATGCACATTATGTGAAAAATATTAAACACTACTTTGATAATATTGAGAACACCCCGTTCAACTTGATAATGGGAGACACGTTGGATCAATGTGAATACTTTAGGGATTATCGCTTGACTCAAAAAGGAGAAACTGTTATGGGATCAAATTAATTATTTGCAATGGTATGCTTTGGATTTATGCTTGAGACATGATAATACTTGTTGCTTAGGATGAAGGCTAAACACCTTCCCTTTTCATGTGAATTTAATGATAATAAAACATTGGCTTCTTATGCTAATGGTAAATATGATTACTATGATGTGGAACGGATAGAATAATTTGTAACTTTTAAGGGTGCTTATGAAATTGAATTTTTGTTTGAAAAGTATGAAAATTATGACGATGTTGTTTATAGACCTAATTTTTTTGTTATACTTAAATATTGCAATGAGGATTATAAATACAATTCCGATATTGATGTATTTATTGAGAAAGTCTCCGTTGTTCAAGAAGAGACTAATATTTTGTAGGAAAACATGGAAGAAGGAATTGATAAAATTGTGAGCTCATTAGATGAAAAAATGAGGAGTAGAGCGAAGAACAAAAGAAGGAAGAGGGGATTGGCTACCCATGCCACCTTCTAATAAGAGTAATTCATCAACTTATATATTGTTTAATTTCCCTTCGTGCTTACCGAAAGATGAATGCCATGATAATTGCTATGACCCCGTTGTTTCGTTTGAAATATCCCATTTTTGATGAAATTGATGCTTGATATGGTTGTGGACAAGATGCCAATATGAATTATGCTTATGGAGATGAATTTGCTATAGTTCCTTATGTTAAGAATGAAATTATTGCTATTGCACCCAAACATGATAGTCTTATTATGTTTTTGAATTCTCCCAACTACACTACATCGGAGAAGTTTACTCTTATTAAGGATTATATTGATGGATTGCATATTACTATTTCACATGATAATTTTGATGAATATAATATGCATGTGCTTGCTGCTCCTACTTGCAAATATTATGAGAGATGAACTGCATCTCCGCCTCTATATGTTTCCAACACGATACAATTGCAAGAACTACTTATGCTATGCATTGGCCTTTACTTGATGTGCATTAATTGTTTTTTTATGACATGCCGATGCATAGGAAGAGAGTTAGACTTCATCATTATGTGATATATGTTACTTTGTGCTCACCACTAAATTACAAATCATTGTTAATTAAAATTGGCTTTGATATACCTTGGGATCCGGGTGGATCAATTACTTGAGCACTTTATGCCTAGCTTAATGGCTTTAAAGAAAGAGCCGTCATGAAGACAATCCGGAAGTTTTTGAGAGTCATGTGCGCTTTTATAGAGTTTAAAAACACAAAAATATAGAGGGAAATTTAAAAAGTTTTCCAAAAATAAAAGATTGGAAGGTTATGCATTGGAGAAGTGAGGGTCGACCTTGAACACTTGTGTTCATGCTCATGGAAACAATGTAGAATTTTTCATGGAAGTTTCTCACAAAAATAATTATCCTCTTGTATAAATCCATTGTATTATAAAAGTAATGCACCAAGATTTGCCTTTAGGATGATTATATTGCTTGTTTGGTATGTGCGGTGCAAAAACAGAAACTTATGCGGTAGTGTGTGAATTTATATTTTTTTACTGGAACATGCAAAAATTCTGAAATTTTTACACGTTACTACCACACAAATTGTTTATTTTTTCCTAATTTTTCAGAATTTTTGAAGTTACGGAAGTATGATCAATGTTCAGATTGCTATAAACTGTCATGTTTTGACAGATTATTTTTTTGATGCATTGTTTTGCTTGTTTTGATGGAACTATGGAGTGTATCGAGTGGTATAAGCCATGGAGAAATTAGAATACAGTAGATATAATGCAAAAATAAAATATGAATGGGTTAGCAACAGTATTTAAAGTAGTGATTTGCATTATTATACTAACAGATCTCAAGAAGATTTTGTTAAGTTTTGTGTGGATAAAGTGTTCGAAGATCGATGAGGTCTCGATATGAGGAGAAGGAGAAGAGACAAGAGTTCAAGCTTGGGGATGCCCAAGGCACCCTGATACGTCCATTTTGCATCATGCTTTTATATCAATATTTATTGCATTATGGGCTGTTATTTCACATTATGTCACAATACTTATGGCTATTCTCTCTTATTTTACAAGGTTTATATAAGGAGGGAGAATGCCGGCAACTGAAATTCTGGGCTGGAAAAGGAGCAAATATTAGAGACCTATTCTGCACAACTCCAAAAGTCCTGAAACTCCACGGAACACCTTATAATAAATAATCAAAAATCCTTGCCAAAGATGAAGACCAGGGGGGCCACACCCTTCTCACGAGGGTGGGGGACGCCCCCCCTAGGGCGCGCCCCCTACCTCGTGGGCCCCCTGGTGGCTCTCCGATGACCATCTTCTCCTATATGAAGTCTTTCGTCGAGAAAAAAAATAAAAAGCAACCTTTCAGGACGAAACTCCGCCGCCACAAAGCGGAACCTTGGCGGATCCAATCTAGAGCTCCGGCAGAGCTGTTCTGCCGGGGAAACTTCCCTCCCGGAGGGGGAAATCATCGCCATCGTCATCACCAACGCTCCTCTCATCGGGAGAGGGCAATCTCCATCAACATCTTCATCAGCACCATCTCATCTCAAACCCTAGTTCATCTCTTGTATCCGATTCTTGTCTCCAAGTCCAGGATTGGTGCTAGTAGGTTGCTTGTAGTGTTAATTACTCCTTGTAGTTGACGCTAGTTGGTTTAATTGGCGGAAGATCATATGTTAAGATCCTTTATGCATATTAATACCCCTCTGATTATGAACATGTTTATGCTTTGTGAGTAGTTACGTTTGTTCCTGAGGACAAGGGAGAAGTGTTGCTATTAGTAGTCATGTGAATTTGGTATTCGTTCGATATTTTGATGAGATGTATGTTGTCTAGCCTCTAGTGGTGTTATGTGAACGTCAACTATATAACACTTCACCATTATTTGGGCCTAGAGGAAGGCATTGGGAAGTAATAAGTAGATGATGGGTTGCTAGAGTGACAGAAGCTTAAACCCTAGTTTATGTGTTGCTTCGTAAGGGGCTGATTTGGATCCATATGTTTCATGCTATGGTTAGGTTTACCTTAATACTTTTATTGTAGTTGCGGATGCTTGCAATAGAGGTTAATCATAAGTGGGATGCTTGTTCAAGTAAGAACAACACCCAAGCACCGGTCCACCCACATATCAAATTATTAAAGTACCGAACGCGAATCATATGAACGTGATGAAAACTAGCTTGACGATCTTCCCATGTGTCCTCGGGGGCGCTTTTCCTTATATAAGAGTTTGTCCAGGCTTGTCCTTTGCTACAAAAAGGATTGGTCCACCTTGCTGCACTTTATTTACTTTTGTTACTTGTTGCTCGTTACAAATTATCTCATCACAAAACTATCTATTACCACTTATTTCAGTACTTGCAGAGAATACCTTGCTGAAAACCGTTTATCATTTCCTTCTGCTCCTCGTTGGGTTCGACACTCTTACTTATCGAAAGGACTACGATAGATCCCCTATACTTATGGGTTATCAAGACTCTTTTCTGGCGCCGTTGCCGGGGAGTGAAGTGTCTTTGGTAGGTGGAATTTGGTAAGAAAAAATTTATATAGTGTGCTGAAATTTACTGTCACTTGTTACTATGAAAAGTAATCCTCTGAGGGGCTTGTTCGGGGTATCTTCACCCCGACCAGTAGAGCAAAGAGTTGCTCCTCAACCTACTGAACCTATTGAAAATGAAATTCCTTATGAGTATCCTTCGAGTATAATAGAAAATCTGCTAGCCAATCCTTTTACAGGAGATGGAACAAAGCATCTTGATGAACACCTAATATATGTGGATGAAGTTTGTGGATTATTTAAGCTTGCAGGTATTCCTGATGATGTTTCTAAGAAGAAGGTCTTCCCTTTATTTTTGAAGGGAGACACATTGACATCGTATAGGCTATGTGATGATATGGGATCATGGAACTATAGAAGATTGAAATTGGAATTTCATCAAAAGTATTACCCTATGCATCTTGTTCATCATGATCGCAATTATATATATATATATATATATTTTGGCCTTGCGAAGGAGAAAGCATCGCTCAAGTTTGGGGGAGGCTTAAATCAATGTTATATTCATGCCCCAATCATGAGCTTCCAAGAGAAACAATTCTTCAAAAAATTTATGCTCGGCTTTCTGATAACAATCGCACCATGCTTGATACTTCTTGTGCTGGCTCTTTTATGATGAAGACTATTGGATTTAGATGGGATTTATTGGATAGAATTAAACGCAACTCTGAAGATTGGGACCTCGACAATGGTAAGGAGTCAGGTATGACACCTAAATTTGATTGTGTTAAATCTTTTATGGATACCGATATTTTCCGTAAGTTTAGCACTAAATATGGACTTGATTCTGAGATAGTAGCTTCTTTCTGTGAATCTTTTGCTACTTATGTTGATCTCCCTAAGGAGAAGTGGTTTAAATATCATCCTCCCATAGAAGTAAAAGTAGCTGCACCTATTAAAGTTGAAGAAAAGACTGTCACTTATAATGATCCTATTGTTCCTACTTGTTATGTTGAGAAACCACCTTTCCCTGTTAGGATAAAGGATCATGCTAAAGCTTCAACTGTGGTTCGTAAAAGCAATATTAAAACATATACACCTCCTGAGCAAGTTAAAGTTGAACCTAATATTGCCATTGTTAAAGAGATCTTGTCTGATAATATTGATGGACATGTTATTCAGTTCTACGATGAAACTTCTAGAATTGCTAAACCTTGTGCTAAAGATAAAGATAGACCCGTGGTAGGCGTGCCTGTTATTTCTGTTAAAATAGGAGATCATTGTTATCATGTCTTATGTGATATGGGTGCTAGTGCTAGTGTTATACCTTATGACTTGTATAAAGAAATCAAGCATGAAATTGCACCTGCTGAGTTAGAAGATATTGATGTCACAATTAAACTTGCTAATAGAGATACTCTTTCAGCAATGGGAATTGTTAGAGATGTTGAAGTCTTGTGCGGAAATACTAAATATCCTGCTGATTTTCTTGTTCTTAGTTCTCCACAAGATAGCTTTTGTCCCATTATATTTGGTAGGCCCTTCTTGAATATAGTTAATGCTAGGATAGACCGCGAAAAGAATGTTGTTACTATTGGCTTGGATGATATGACTCATGAGTTTAATTTCTCTTAATTTAGTAAACAACACCATGAAGAAGAATTGCCTAGTAAGGATGAAATTATTGGTCTTGCTTCTATTGCCGTACCTCCTAATGATCCTTTAGAACAATATTTGCTAGACCATGAGAATGATATGTTTATGAATGAAAGAAGGGTAATAGATGAAGTATTCTTTAAACAAGAACCTATGCTAAAATACAATTTGCCTGTTGAAATCCTAGGGGATTCTCCTCCACCTAAGGGTGATCCCGTGTTTGAGCTTAAACCGTTGCCTAATAATCTTAAATATGCTTATCTTGATGAAAAGAAGATATATCCTGTTATTATTAGTGCTAACCTTTCAGAGCATGAAGAAGAAAGATTATTGAAAACTCTGAAGAAGCACCGTGCTGCTATTGGATATACTCTTGATGATCTTAAGGGCATTAGTCCCACTCTATGTCAACATAAAATAAATTTGGAAGCAGATGCCAAACCAGTTCGTGATCCTCAACGACGTCTGAATCCTAAAATGAAAGAAGTGGTAAGAAAAGAAATACTAAAGCTTCTAGAGGCAGGTATAATTTATCCTGTTGCTGATAGTCAGTGGGTAAGTCCTGTTCATTGTGTCCCTAAGAAGGGAGGTATTACTGTTGTTCCTAATGATAAAGATGAATTGATTCCACAAAGAATTATTACCAGTTATAGGATGGTAATTGATTTCCGCAAATTAAATAAGGCTACTAAGAAAGATCATTACCCCTTACCTTTTATCGATCAAATGCTAGAAAGATTATGCAAACATACACATTACTGCTTTCTAGATGGTTATTCTGGTTTCTCTCAAATACCTGTGTCGGCTAAAGATCAATCAAAGACTACTTTTACATGCCCTTTTGGTACTTTTGCTTATAGACGTATGCCTTTTGGTTTATGTAATGCACCTGCTACCTTTCAAAGATGCATGATGGCTATATTCTCTGACTTTTGTGAAAAGACTTGTGAGGTTTTCATGGACGACTTTTCCGTCTATGGATCTTCTTTTGATGATTGCTTGAGCAATCTTGATCAAGTTTTGCAGAGATGTGAAGAAACTAATCTTGTCTTGAATTGGGAAAAGTGCCACTTTATGGTTAATGAAGGTATTGTCTTGGGGCATAAAGTTTTTGAAAGAGTTATTGAAGTTGATAAAGCCAAGGTTGATGCTATTGAAAAGATGCCATGTCCCAAGGACATCAAAGGTATACGAAGTTTCCTTGGTCACGCCGGATTTTATAGGAGGTTCATCAAGGACTTCTTGAAAATTTCTCGGCCTCTAACTAATTTATTACAAAAATATATACCATTTGTCTTTGATGATGATGGTGTAGAAGCATTTGAAATACTTAAGAAAGCATTAGTCTCTGCACCTATTGTTCAGCCACCTGATTGGAATTTACCCTTTGAAATTATGTGTGATGCTAGCGATTATGCTGTAGGTGCTGTTCTAGGGCAAAGAGTAGATAAGAAATTAAATGTTATCCATTATGCTAGTAAGACTCTAGACAATGCTCAAAGAAATTATGTTACTACTGAAAAAGAACTTTTAGCAGTTGTATTTGCTTGTGATAAGTTCAGACCTTATATTGTTGATTCTAAAGTAACTATCCACACTGATCATGCTGCTATTAAATATCTTATGGAGAAGAAAGATGCTAAACCTAGACTTATTAGATGGGTTCTCTTGCTACAAGAATTTGATTTGCATATTGTTGATAGAAAAGGAGCTGAGAACCCCGTTATAGACAACTTATCTAGGTTAGAGAATGTTCTTGATGACCCACTACCTATTGATGATAGTTTTCCTGATGAACAATTAAATGTCATAAGTACTTCTCGTAGTACCCCTTGGTATGCTGATTATGCTAATTACATAGTTGCTAAATTTATACCACCTAGCTTCACATACCAACAAAAGAAAAAGTTCTTCTATGATTTGAGACATTAATTTTGGGATGACCCACATCTTTATAAGGAAGGAGTAGATGGTGTTATTAGATGTTGTGTACCTGAGCATGAACAAGAACAGATCCTACGCAAGTGCCACTCCGAAACTTATGGAGGACACCACGCGGGAGATAGAACTGCACATAAGGTATTGCAATCCGGTTTTTATTGGCCTACTCTCTTCAAGGATGCCCGTAAGTTTGTCCTATCTTGTGATGAATGTCAAAGAATTGGTAATATTAGTAGACGTCAAGAAATGCCTATGAACTATTCACTTGTTATTGAACCGTTTGATGTTTGGGGCTTTGATTATATGGGACCTTTTCCTGCCTCTAATGGATATACACATATTTTAGTTGATGTTGATTACGTTACTAAGTGGGTAGAAGCTATTCCAACTAGTAGTGCTGATCATAACACTTCTATTAAAATGCTTAAAGAAGTTATTTTTCCAAGGTATGGAGTCTCTAGATATTTAATGACTGATGGTGGTTCACATTTTATTCATGGTGCTTTCCGTAAAATGCTTGCTAAATATGATGTCAATCATAGAATTGCATCTCCGTATCACCCACAGTCTAGTGGTCAAGTAGAATTGAGTAATAGAGAACTCAAATTAATTTTGTAAAAGACTGTCAATAGGTCTAGAAAGAATTGGTCCAAGAAACTTGATGATGCATTATGGGCCTATAGAACTGCATATAAAAATCCTATGGGTATGTCTCCGTATAAAATGGTATATGGAAAAGCATGTCACTTACCTCTCGAACTAGAACATAAGGCATATTGGGCTATTAAAGAGCTCAACTATGATTTCAACTTGCCGGTGAAAAGAGGTTATTTGATATTAGCTCACTTGATGAATGGAGAACCCAAGCTTATGAAAATGCCAAGTTGTTTAAAGAAAAGGTTAAAAGATGGCATGACAAAAGGATACAAAAGCGTGAGTTTAATGTAGGTGATTATGTATTGCTATACAACTCTCGTTTAAGATTTTTTGCAGGGAAACTTCTCTCTAAATGGGAAGGCCCCTATGTTATCGAGGAGGTCTATCGTTCCGGTGCCATAAAAATCAACAACTTCGAAGGCACAAATCCGAAGGTGGTAAACGGTCAAAGAATCAAACATTATATCTCAGGTAATCTCATAAATGTTGAAACCAATATTATTGAAACCGTAACCCCGGAGGAATACATAAGGGACACTTTCTAGAACGTTTCAGACTCCGAAAAGGAATAGGTATGTGGTACGGTAAGTAAACCGACTCCAAAACAATTTTTAAGGCAATATTTCTCCGTTTTGGAATATTTAGAAAAATAGAAAACTAAGTAGCAGTCCGGGAAGGACACGAGGGCCTCATGAGGGTGGAGGGCGCGCCCTACCCCCCTGGGCACGCCCCCTACCTCGTGAGCTCCTCGTGTGCCTTCCGGACTCCGTTTTCTTGCACGATACGTATTTTGGTTAGTAAAAATTCATTATATAATCTCCCGGGGGTTTTGACTCCCGTATCACGCGGAAATCCTCTGTTTTTGTTTTGAGTTGTTGCTGTTGCAGATTAGAGCAAGATGTCTTCTCAAGAGTCAGTCGGGGAGAGCCGAGTATCTAATCCGGCACCGGAACCAAGGGCAAACAGCGACCCTGACCACTTTGGGCCAGCAACGGAGGAAGAGATGGAGGCTGACCTAATGAGGGTAGATGCCATGGAGGATCAAGAAGTCACCTCTCGCTTCCAAGCCGGATTCACAATGGGAGAACTGCAGAGCTCAGCTATTCCAAACTCGGTTATCCCTTCCAATGTTAGATTTCTTTCTTATGAGAATATGAAAAAGAGTGTCACTGGTTCTCCCGCAGCTATGCAGCACCCTTGGGTGCAGGGAGCTTTGGCTGTTACAGGAAAACTCTGAAAGGAAATAATGGATCTCAAGCATCAAGTCAACAAGCTTGAGGAGGAGAATCGTATTTTGAAGGGCATCATCGCCAAAAACATCACATCACCATCCCCGAAAAGAGAGACATAATCACCTGGGTATGGGCACTCCACTTGGCAACTGCCAAGCTTGGGGGAGTGCCCCGGTATCGTATCACCATCACTTTTGTCTTTACCGTTTTTCTTAGTTCGATCTTATTAGTAGTATTTTGATCTAGTATAATAAAGTTTGTGGCATGATCTAGTTGTGAGTTTTGCTTTATTATCCTTCTATGTAATCGAGTCCGTGAGCTATATAATAAAGATTAGTGTTGAGTCAAGGGCTTGATTGTTTTGCCATGATCCTAAGTAAATAAAAGAAAAGAGAAAGAAATAAAAAGAAACAAAGAGATCCTAGGGATCTCATGGAGAGTAATGAGCTCACATAGAAAAAGTATGATGAAGAAAAGTTGTTGAGAGTTGACAAGCATAGTTTTGGTCATCGTTGCAATTAATAGGAAGTAATAAAGAAAGAGAGGTCTTCACATATAGATATACGATCTTGGACATCTTTTATGATCGTGAGCACTCATTAAAATATGACATGCTAAAGAGTTGACATTGGACAAGGAAGACAATGTAATGGGTTATGTTTTCTTACATCTGAGATAAATTATATTGTCTTGGATCTTCCAACATGATGATCTTGCCTTTCCCCCTCATGCTAGCCAAATTCATTGCACCAAGTAGAGATACTACTTGTGCTTCCAAATACCCTTAAACCAGTTTTGCCATGAGAGTGCACCATATCTACCTATGGATTGAATAAGCTCCTTCAAGTAAGTTGTCATTGGTGCAAAGCAATAAAAATTGCTCTCTAAATATGTATGATTGATTGGTGTGGGAGAAATAAGCTTTATACGATCTTGTGATGTGGAAGTAATAAAAGCGACGGACTGCATAATAAAGGTTCATATCACAAGGGGCAATATAAAGTGACGTTCTTTCGCATTAAGATTTTGTGCATCCAACCATAAAAGCGCATGGCAACCTCTGCTTCCCTCTGCGAAGGGCCTAACTTTTATCATTATCTTCTACCTTATGCAAGAGTCATGGTGATCTTCACGCTTCCTTTTTACATTTTATCCTTTGGCAAGCATAGTATGTTGGAAAGATCCTGGTATATATGGCTAATTGGATGTGAGTTTTCATGAACTATTACTGTTGACATTACCCTTGAGGTAAAATGTTGGGAGGCAAGACTATAAGCCCCTATCTTTCTCTGTGTCCGATTAAAACTCCACACCCATAAGTATTGCGTGAGTGTCAGCAATTGTGAAAGATTATATGATAGTTGAGTATATGGACTTGCTGAAAAGCTCTTATACATTGACTCTTTCCTATGTTATGATAAATTGCAATTGCTTCAATGACCGAGATTGTAGTTTGTTAGTTTTCAATGAAGTTTACGATTCATACTTGATATTGTGATTGAATTATTACTCTAGCATTAGAGATCATATGACAAAAATTATATAAGTTGTTGTTGTAAGAATGATCATGATGCCCCCATGTTCGTATTTTATTTTTATCTACACCTTCATCTCTAAACATGTGGACATATTTTTTGATTTCGTCTTTTCGCTTGAGGACAAGCGAGGTCTAAGCTTGGGGGAGTTGATACGTCCATTTTGCATCATGCTTTTATATCAATATTTATCGCATTATGGACTGTTATTTCACTTTATATCACAATACTTATGGCTATTCTCTCTTATTTTACAAGGTTTACATAAGGAGGGAGAATGCCGGCAGCTGGAATTCTCGGCTGGAAAAGGAGCAAATATTAGAGACCTATTCTGCACAACTCCAAAAGTCCTGAAACTCCACGGAACACCTTATAATAAACAATGGAAAATCCTTGCCAAATATGAAGACCAGGGGCCCACACCCTTCTCACGCGGGTGGGGGGTGCCCCCCTAGGGCGCGCCCCCTACCTCGTGGGCCCCCTGGTGGCTCTATGATAACCCACAAGTATAGGGGACCGCAACAGCTTTCGAGGGTAGAGTATTCAACCCAAATTTATTGATTCGACACAAGGGGAGCCAAAGAATATTCTCAAGTATTAGCAGCTGAGTTGTCAATTCAACCACACCTGGAAACTTAGTATCTGCAGCAAAGTGTTTAGTAGCACAGTAATATGATAGTGGTGGTAGCAGCAACAAAAGTAAAGACAGTAAAAGTAATGTTTTTGGTATTTTGTAGTGATTGTAACAGTAGCAGCGGGAAAGTAAATAAGCGTAAACCAGTATATGGAAAACTCGTAGGCACCGGATCAGTGATGGATAATTACACCGGATGCGGTTCATCATGTAACAGTCATAACATAGGGTGACACAGAACTAGCTCCAATTCATCAATGTAATGTAGGCATGTATTCCGTATATAGTCATACGTGCTTACGGAAAAGAACTTGCATGACATCTTTTGTCCTACCCTCCCGTGGCAGCGGGGTCCTATCGAAAACTAAGGGATATTAAGGCCTCCTTTTAATAGAGAACCGGAACAAAGCATTAGCACATAGTGAATACATGAACTCCTCAAACTATGGTCATCACCGGGAGTGGTCCCGATTATTGTCACTTCGGGGTTGCCGGATCATAACACATAGTAGGTGACTATAGACTTGCAAGATAGGATTAATAACTCACATATATTCATGAAAACATAATAGGTTCAGATCTGAAATCATCGCACTCGGGCCCTAGTGACAAGCATTAAGCATAGCAAAGTCATAGCAACATCAATCTCAAAACATAGTGGATACTAGGGATCAAACCCTAACAAAACTAACTCGATTACATGATAAATCTCATCCAACCCATCACTGTCCAGCAAGCCTACGATGGAATTACTCACGCACGGCGGTGAGCATCATGAAATTGGTGATGGAGGATGGTTGATGATGACGACGGCGATAAATCCCCCTCTCCGGAGCCCCGAACGGACTCCAGATCAGCCCTCCCAAGAGGTTTTAGGGCTTGGCGGCGGCTCCGTATCGTAAAACGTGATGATTTCTTCTCTCTGATTTTTTTCTCTCTGAAAGCAAATATATAGAGTTGGAGTTGGCGTCGGAGGGCATCCGGGGGGCCCACGAGGTAGGGGGGCGCGCCCTAGAGGGGGCGGGGGCGCCCCCCACCCTCGTGGACAGGGTGTGGGCCCCTGGTCTTCATCTTTGGCGAGGATTTATTATTATTTTATCTAAGATGTTTCGTGGAGTTTCAGGTCATTCCGAGAATATTTGTTTTCTGCACATAAAACAACATCATGGCAATTCTGCTGAAAACAGCGTCAGTCCGGGTTAGTTCCATTCAAATCATACAAGTTAGATTCCAAAATAAGGGCAAAAGTGTTTGGAAAAGTAGATACGACGGAGACGTATCAACGCCCCCAAGCTTAAACCCTTGCTTGTCCTTAAGCAATTCAGTTGACAAATTGAAAGAATGAAAGAAAAACTTTTACAAACTCTGTTTGCTCTTGTTGTTGTAACTATGTCAAGCCAGCATTCAAGTTTTCAACATATATCATAACTAACCACATTTGAAATAATTCTCAGGTCTCATAATTACTCATATCAATAGCATAATCAACTAGCAAGCCATAATAATAAATCTCGGATGACAACACTTTCTCAAAACAATCATAATATGATATAACAAGATGGTATCTCGCTAGCCCTTTCTGAGACCGCAAAACATAAATGTAGAGCATCTTTAAAGATCAAAGACTGACTAGACATTGTAATTCATGGTAAAAGAGATCCAATCATAGTCACACCCAACAAGATTAATAGTGATGAATGCAAATGACAGCTGTGCTCTCCAGCTAGTGCTTTTTAATAAGAGGGTGATGACTCAACATAAAAGTAAATGGATAGGCCCTTCGCAGAGGGAAGCAGGGATTTGTAGAGGTGCTAGAGCTCGGTTTTGAAATAGAGATAAATTGTATTTTGAGCGGTATACTTTCATTGTCAACGTAACAACTAAGAGATGGCGATATCTTCCATGCTAAACACATTATAGGCGGTTCCCAAACAGAATGGTAAAGTTTATACTCCCCCTCCACCAACAAGCATCAATCCATGACTTGCTCGAAACAACGAGTGTCTCCAACATACATCAGGTCCCAGGGGGAGTTTTGTTTACAATTAATTTTGATTTAGTTTGCATAAAGCATGGGACTGGGCATCCCGGTGACCAGCCATTTTCTCGTGAGTGAGGAGCGGAGTCCACTCCTCTTGAGAATAACCCGCCTAACACGGAAGATAAGGACAACCTTGGTTGATACATGAGCTATTCGAGCATACAAAATAGAATGTTTATTTGAAGGTTTAGAGTTTGGCACACACAAATTTACTTGGAACGGCAGGTAGATACCGCATATAGGACGGTATAGTGGACTCATCTGGAATAACTCTGGGGTTTAAGGGATTGGATGCACAAGCAGTATTCCCGCTTAGTACAAGTGAAGGCTAGCAAAAGACTGGGAAACGACCAACTAGAGAGCGACAACAGCCATGTACATGCATTAAAATTAATAAACATTGGATGCAAGCATGAGTAGGATATAATCCACCATGAACATAAATATCGTGAAGGCTATGTTGATTTTGTTTCAACTACATGCGTGAACATGTGCCAAGTCAAGTCACTTAAATCATTCAAAGGAGGATACCACCCCATCATACCGCATCATAACCATCTCAATAGCATGTTGGCATGCAAGGTAAACCATTATAACTCATAGCTAATCAAGCATGGCACAAGCAACTATGATCTCTAATTGTCATTGCAAACATGTTTATTCATAATAAGCTGAATCAAGAACGAGGGGCTCATTATATTTACAAAAACAAAAGAGGTCGAGTTCATACCAGCTTTTCTCATCTCAGTCAGCCCATCATATATCATCATAATTGCCTTTCACTTGCACGACCGAACGATGTGAATAATAATAAGAGTGCATGTGCATTGGACTAAGCTGGAATCTGCGAGCATTCAATAAATAAGAGAAGACAAGGCAATATGGGCTCTGGGTTAATTCAACAATAATGCATATAAGAGCCACTTCAACAATTTAATTCTAGTCTTCTCCTACTGACCCCCAAAGAAAAGAAAAGAAATAAAACTATTTACACGGGAAAGCTCCCAACAAGCAAAAGAAGAACGGGAAATATTTTTGGGTTTTCTTTTTAATTATTACTACTACAGCAGAAAAATAAACTACTACTAATTTTTTTGGTTTTTCTTAAGGTTTAACAAACACACAAGAAGAAAGCAGGAAAAAGAAAATAAACTAGCATGGATATTACAGTGAAAGAGTATGAGCACCGACATCTAGCCATGAGTGTGTGTGAACATAAATGTAATGTCGGTGAGAAATACGTACTCCCCCAAGCTTAGGCTTTTGGCCTAAGTTGGTCTATTGCCAGGGATAGCCTGGCGGATACCCGTAAGTGTAGCTGGGGTCGTACTGCGACGAAGAATAGTTGAGATCATACTGTGATGAAGAAGAAGACTCTGTCTGCCACTGGCTGACAGTCATCTCTGGATCCCAAGAATAAACAGATTTTCATGGAGGCTCATCTTGTGGTTCCTGTTCCGGGGCTGGTGCAGGATTCTTGTAAGCTTGGACGACAGCCCACGTAATGAGGTAGGGTCCTACAAAATTAAACAAAGAAGGAGCAGGCAACGTAATAGTCTCAGGATAATGTTTATCAAAGTATAACTTATATTTGAGCTCTCCATTCCTGTCCTTAACAAGAAAATCATGGGCTATCATGCTCTTATAGTCTAGATAAGCATTAGGCAGCAATTTTTCTTCTTTCTCATAATGCCTAATAGCTATGTTAAAGTGTGCAGCAAGGCGAGAAGCATAAATGCCTCCAAAGATGGGGCCTTTAGTACGGTTCAGACTCAACCGCCTAGCAATAATTCCGCCCATACTGACAGTGTTGTCGCGGTATAAACCATGGAACGGAATAATAATATCAGGAACACTAAGGTTCCCCCCACGACCAATCAAGCATCGACTAGCAAATAAAGCAAAATAGCGTAAAAAGGAAAATGTATGCTAGTGATTCTTGCATCAGAAACCTTCCTGGTTTCTCCCACAGAGATAAGGTTAATAAATGGTTCCAACTCTTTACGAGGTGGTTCCTCTAAGATACCATCAGGAGGTATGTTGCAGACTGCGCAAAATTCAGACAATGGCATTTTCTTCACAGCGTCATATAAATGAAACTCTACTGAAGGAGGTGACTCTTTAGGGGAAAAGTAGAAGTTTTGCACAAAAGTATTTGTGAGTAAGAGATACTGTGGACGTTGGTCACGGACGAAGTCGGTGAGGCCAGCATTCTTAATCAATGAATAGAAATCCTCATAAATCCCGGCCTCTCTCAAGAAATTATCAGAAGGCCATTCACACGGCCGGATCTCCGCGGTACGAGGTAAATTATATTTGTGCCTCTGAGCTTCTTCATTTTGTTTATCCTTTGAGCTTCGGCTGGATGAACCCCTCAAAAGTCTCCTCATTATTTTTCTGAAATAATCTGAAATTTTTAGTAACTTCAAACAAAAGTGAACCAACTTCAATAAAACTGATAGCAACTACTCCTACAAGTGCCTAGAGCCTATATCAAGCATTAGAACTACTTGGAACCACATAAATTTGGCATGGAAGCTCAAGAACATGGTCACCTATGTAGCACAAATTTGCAAAGAATAAAGCACTAGAACAAAACTAATTGGACCAATGGAGGAGTCACATACCAAGGAACAATCTCCCCAAGCAGTTTTGCGAGAGGTGCTTTGAGCAAGGAGATCGAAAATCACAGCAAAAGTGGCTAGAACTCGTGCTTGAGATGGTTTTTCGGGTTTGTGTGAGACAGAGGAAGAATATGGGTGCTGGGATAAGTGGAGGAGGGCCACCGTGGGCCCACGAGGCAGGGGGCACGCCCTAAGGGGGGGGCGCCCACCACCCTCGTGGCCAGGTGGCAGCTCCTCCCACGGTAATTTTTGCACAGTAAATCCTCAAATATTCTCAAAAAAATCATATTAAATTGGCATGGCATTCTGAGGACTTTTATTTTCGGGATATTTTTATATTGCACGGATAAGCCAGGAAACAGACAGAAAAAAAACTATTTTTACTTTATTTCTACTAATTAACAGAAAGTATAGAGAGGGTACAGAAGTTTGTGCTTCTAGTTTCATCCATCTCATGCTCATCAAAAAGAATCCACTAACAAGGTTGAGCAAGTCTTGTTAACAAACTCATTCCAATAATCATGAAACCGGAGAAATTTTGAATAACACTAAGTTACCTCAACGGGGATATGCACATCCCCAATAATAAGTATATCATATTTCTTTTTGACAGTAGGAAGAGGAAATTCAAAACCTCCAATTATAATCGATGGAATTTTTCCAATGGAGTTGATACTATGAACTTGAGGTTGTTTCCTCGGAAAGTGTACCGTATGCTCATTACCATTAACGTGAAAAGTGACATTGCCTTTGTTGCAATCAATAACAGCCCCTGCAGTATTAAGAAAAGGTCTTCCAAGAATAATAGACATACTATCATCCTCGGGAATATCAAGAATAACAAAGTCCGTTAAAATAGTAACGTTTGCAACCACAACAGGCACATCCTCACAGATACTGACAGGTATAGCAGTTGATTTATCAGCCATTTGCAAAGATATTTCAGTAGGTGTCAACTTATTCAAGTCAAGTCTACGATATAAAGAGAGAGGCATAACACTAACACCGGCTCCAAGATCACATAAAGCAGTTTTAATATAATTTCTTTTAATGGAGCAAGGTATAGTAGGTACTCCGGGGTCTCCAAGTTTCTTTGGTATTCCACCCTTAAAAGTATAATTAGCAAGCATGGTGGAAATTTCAGCTTCCGGTGTCTTTCTTTTATTAGTAATGATATCCTTCATATATTTAGCATAAGGATTTGTTTTGAGCACATCAGTTAATCGCATACGCAAAAAGATAGGCCTAATCATTTTAGCAAAGTGCTCAAAATCCTCATCATCCTTTTTCTTGGATGTTTTCGGAGGAAAAGGCATGGGTTTCTGAACCCAAGGTTCCCTTTCTTTACCATGTTTCCTAGCAACAAAGTCTCTTTTATCATAACGTTGATTCTTTGATTGTGGGTTATCAAGATCAACAGCAGGTTCAATTTCTACATCATTATCATTACTAGGTTGAGCATCATCATGAACATCATCATTAATATTTTCATTAGGTTCATGTTCATTACCAAATTGTGTTTCAGCATCAGACATAGAGATATCATTTGGATTATCAGGTGGTTCAGCAGTAGGTTCACTAGAAGTTTGCACAGTTCTATCATTTTTCTTCTTCTTCTTTTTAGAAGAACTAGGAACATCAATATTATTTCTTTGAGAATATTGCTCGATTCTCTTAGGGTGGCCTTCAGGATACAAAGGTTCCTGAGTCATTCTACCAGTTCTAGTAGCCACTCTAACAACATAATCATTTTTCTTACTATTCATTTCATCAAGCACTTCTTTTTGAGCCTTAAGTACTTGTTCTACTTGAGTGGTAACCATAGAAGCATGTTTGCTGACAAGTTTAAGTTCACCTTTAATATTAGCCATATAATCACCCAAGCATCTAATCATATAAGCATTTTCTTTTAATTGTCTACCAAAATAAGCATTGAAGTCGTCTTGCTTAAACATAAAGTTATCAAACTCATCCAAGCACTGACTAGCAATTTTAGTAGGAGGGACTTCAGCTTTATCATATCTATAGAGAGAATTTACCTTTACTACCTATGTCGGGATATCGGGATCAGGAGGTTCTTCAGTAAATAAAGAATTGAGATCACATGTTTCTTCAATAGGCGGTATATTAAGACAATGTATTTCTTCAATAGGAGGTAAATTCTTAACATCTTCAACTTTAATACCTTTTTCTTTCATAGATTTCTTTGCCTCTTGCATATCTTCGGGACTGAGAAATAGAACACCTCTCTTCTTCGGAGTTGGTTTAGGAATAGACTCGGTAATTGGAGTAGGAGCTAGCTGAGGAGCTGGCTCAGGAGGTGCCCAATTATTTTCATTTGTCAACATATTATTCAATAGAATTTCAGCTTCATCCGGTGTTCTTTCCCTGAAAAGAGAACCAGCACAACTATCCAGGTAATCTCTGGAAGCATCGGTTAGTCCATTATAAAAGATATCAAGTATTTCAGGTTTCTTAAGAGGATGATCAGGCAAAGCATTAAGTAACTTGAGAAGCCTCCCCCAAGCTTGTGGGAGACTCTCTTCTTTAATTTGCACAAAGTTGTATATTTCCCTCAAAGCAGCTTGTTTCTTATGAGCAGGGAAATATTTAGCAGAGAAGTAATAAATCATATCCTGGGGACTACGCACACAACCAGGATCAAGAGAATTAAACCATATCTTAGCATCACCCTTTAATGAGAACGGAAATATTTTGAGTATATAAAAGTAACGCGATCTCTCATCATTAGTAAACATGGCAGCTATATCATTTAACTAAGTAACATGTGCCACAACAGTTTCAGATTCATAGCCATAAAACAGATCAGATTCAACCAAAGTAATTATACCAGGATCAACAGAGAATTCATAACCCTTATCAGGAACACATATAAGTGAAGTAGCAAAAGCAGAGCCGGGTTTCATTTTATCTCTAAGTGATTCTTTGTTCCATTTAACTAATAACCTCTTAAGCTCATATCTATCCCTGCAAGCTAAAATAGCTAAAGAAGATTCTTTATCAAAAACATAACCCTCGGGAATAACATGCATATTTTCATCATCACTATCATCATCGTATTCAGATTCAATAATTTCTTTTTCTCTAGCCCTAGCAATTTGTTCATCAAAAAATTCACCAAGGGGCACAGTAGTATCAGGCATAGAAGCAGTTTCATCATAAGTATCATGCATAGCAGAAGTGGCATCATCAATATCATGCGACATATCGGAACGAATAGCAGAAGCAGGTTTAGGTGTCGCTAGCTTACTCATAATAGAAGGTGAATCAAGTGCAAAGCTAGATGGCAGTTCCTTACCTCCCCTCGTAGTTGAGGGATAAATTGTTGTCTTAGCGTCTTTCAAGTTCTTCATAGTGTCCAGTAGATATAAATCCCAAGTGACTCAAAGAATAGAGCTATGCTCCCCGGCAACGGTGCTAGAAATTAGTCTTGATAACCCACAAGTATAGGGGATCGCAACAGCTTTCGAGGGTAGAGTATTCAACCCAAATTTATTGATTAGACACAAGGGGAGCCAAAGAATATTCTCAAGTATTAGCAGCTGAGATGTCAATTCAACCACACCTGGAAACTTAGTATTTGCAGCAAAGTGTTTAGTAGCACAGTAATATGATAGTGGTGGTAGCAGCAACAAAAGTAAAGACAGTAAAAGTAATGTTTTTGGTATTTTGTAGTGATTGTAATAGTAGCAGCGGGAAAGTAAATAAGCGTAAACCAGTATATGGAAAACTCGTAGGCACCAGATGAGTGATGGATAATTATGCCGGATGCGGTTCATCATGTAATAGTCATAACATAGGGTGACACAGAACTAGCTCCAATTCATCAATGTAATGTAGGCATGTATTCCGTATATAGTCATACGTGCTTACGGAAAAGAACTTGCATGCCATCTTTTGTCCTACCCTCCCGTGGCAGCGGGGTCCTATCGGAAACTAAGGGATATTAAGGCCTCCTTTTAATAGAGAACCGGAACAAAGCATTAGCACATAGTGAATACATGAACTCCTCAAACTATGGTCATCACCGGGAGTGGTCCCGATTATTGTCACTTCGGGGTTGCCGGATCATAACACATAGTAGGTGACTATAGACTTGCAAGATAGGATCAATAACTCACATATATTCATGAAAACATAATAGGTTCAGATCTGAAATCATCGCACCCGGGCCCTAGTGACAAGCATTAAGCATAGCAAAGTCATAGCAACATCAATCTCAGAACATAGTGGATACTAGGGATCAAACCCTAACAAAACTAACTTGATTACATGATAAATCTCATCCATCCCATCACCGTCCAGCAAGCCTACGATGGAATTACTCACGCACGGCGGTGAGCATCATGAAATTGGTGATGGAGGATGGTTGATGATGATGACGGCGACAAATCCCCCTCTCCGGAGCCCCGAACGGACTCCAGATCAGCCCTCCCGAGAGGTTTTAGGGCTTGGCGGCGGCTACGTACCGTAAAACGTGATGATTTCTTCTCTCTAATTTTTTTCTCTCCGAAAGCAAATATATAGAGTTGGAGTTGGCGTCGGAGGGCATCCAGGGGGCCCACGAGGTAGGGGGGCGCGCCCTAGAGGGGGGGGCACCCCCCACCCTCGTGGACAGGGTGTGGGCCCCATGGTCTTCATCTTTGGCGAGGATTTATTATTATTTTTTCTAAGATGTTTCGTGGAGTTTCACGTCATTCCGAGAATACTTGTAGAGAATACCTTGCTGAAAACCGTTTATCATTTACTTCTGCTCCTCGTTGGGTTCGGCACTTTTACTTATCGAAAGGACTACGATAGATCCCCTATACTTGTGGGTCATCACACCCCAAGTAAATATTCAAGGAGACTCAAGCATCTAAGCTTGGGATGCCCCGGAAGGCATCCTATCTTTTTTCAACAAGTATCGGTATGTTTCGTTTTTTTTTGTTCACATGATACGCGTAAATTCTTGGAGCGTCGTGCGCTTTTTCATTTTCTTTTAGTGATGCACCATGCTGGTATGAGATAGTCCTTGGTTAATTTATAGAATGTTCATTGCACTTCACTTATATCATTTGAGTATGGCATTATAGAATGCTTCATGTGCTTCACTTATATCATATGAAGTTTGGATTACATGTTTCTCTACACTTAGAAAACCATTATTTTTAGAATGCTCTTTTGCTTCACTTATATTTATTAGAGCGAGTGCAAGTCTTTTGTAGAAAGAATTAAACTCTCTTGCTTCACTTATATCTATTTAAAGAGTCAACATGAATTGGTCATTCACATGGTTAGTCCTAAAATCCTACATAAAACTTGTAGATCACTGAATATGATATGTTCGATTCATTGCAATAGTTTTGCGATATAGAGATGATAATATGTGGGAGGTACTAGTGAATGATTGTGGTTTAGTCGGAATATTGGTGTTAAGGTTTGTGATTCCCGAAGCATGCATATATAGTCTCTCATTATGCTATGAAGTTGGAGCATGATTTATTACTGATTGTCTTCCTTATGACTGGCGGTCGGGGCCAAGCGATGGTCTTTTCCTACCAATCTATCCCCCTAGGGGCATGTGTAGTGGTATTTTGCTTTGAGGGCTAATAAACTTTTGCAATAAGTATATGAGTTCTTTATGACTAATTTGAGTCCATGGATTGAATGCACTCTCACCTTTCCGCAGTTTGCTAGCCTCTTCGGTACCATGCATTGCCCTTTCTAACCTCGAGAGTCGGTGCAAACTTCGCCGGTGCATCCAAACTCCGTGATATGATACGCTCTATGTGACGCCCCCGATTCAATCGTACACTAATCATCCACGCAAACATGTACTATCAAGATCAGGGACTCACGGGAAGATATCACAACACAACTCTAAAAATAAAATAAGTCATACAAGCATCATATTACAAGCCAGGGGCCTCGAGGGCTCGAATACAAGAGCTCGATCATTGACGAGTCAGCGGAAGCAACAATATCTGAGTACAGACATAAGTTAAACAAGTTGTCATAAGATGGCTAGCACAAACTAGAAGACAGATCGAAAGAGGCGCAGGCCTCCTGTCTGGGATCCTCCTAAACTACTCCTGGTCGTCGTCGGCGGCCTACACGTAGTAGTAGACACCTCCAGTGTAGTAGGAGTCATCGTCGGTGGCGTCTGGCTCCTGGCCTCCAACATCTGGTCGCAACAACCGGGTATAGAAAGGGGAAAAAGAGGGAGCAAAGCAACCATGAGTACTCATCCAAAGTACTCCCAAGCAAGGATCTATACTACATATGCATTGGTTTCAATGAAATGGATAGTATCTGTGGACTGAACTGCAGAATGCCAGAATAAGAGGGGGATAGCTAGTCTTATCAAAGACTATGCTTCTGGCAGCCTCCATCTAAAGCAGTAGAAGAGAGTAGATGGTAAGCTAGCTAAGTATCATCGCATAGCATAATCCTACCCAGCGATCCTCCCCTCGTCTCCCTGTGAGAGAGCGATCACCGGCTGCATATGGCACTCGGAAGGGTGTGTTTTATTAAGTATTCGGTTCTAGTTGTCATAAGGTCAAGGTACAACTCCGAATCATCCTTTTACCGAGGGACACGGCTATCTGAATAGATAAACTTCCCTGTAGGGGTGCACCACATTCCCAACACGCTCTATCCCCTTTGGCCGGACACACTTTCCTGGGTCATGCCCGGCCTCGGAGGATCAACACGTCGCAGCCCCACCTAGGCACAACACAGAGGACATCATGCCAGTCTAAATCCTATCCGCATAGGGGTCTGAACCCATCGCCCATTGCACACCTGCACATTGCGAACGTGGCCGGAAGCAGACCTAGCCTCCCTAATACAAGAGCAGACGTTCCAGCCCAATCCGGCGCGCGCCGCTCAGTCGCTGACGTCAAGAAGGCTTCGGCTAATACCACGACGACGAGTGCCCATAACTGTTCCCGCATAGTTGGCTAGTGCATATAGGCCAGTGGCCAGGCTCAACTCAAATACCAAGATCTCTTTAAGCGTGTTAATTGAATTAACCACAGACGCCGACCAGGGCTACGCCCACCTCTCTCCTAGGTGGTCTCAACTTGCCATGTCGCTCCGCCACAAAGGTCCACTCAGAGGGCCGTCAGGACAAACGTCCTTTCGGTCCCAATCCGTGAATCACTCGCGGGTACTCTACGAGCCAACCCGACTTTAGTCACAACATATATCATGTATTATGTATATAAGTATATACCCGTGATCACCTCCCGAGTGATCACGGCCCGATAGTATAGCATGGCAGACGGACAAGAATGTAGGGCCACTGATGGAATACTAGCATCCTATACTAAGCATTTAGGATTGTAGGTAAAGGTAACAACAGTAGTAGCAAAGACAGGCTATGCATCAGGATAGGATTAACGGAAAGCGATAACATGCTACACTACTCTAATGCAAGCAGTAGAGAGAAGAATAGGCGATATCTGGTGATCAAGGGGGGGGCTTGCCTGGTTGTTCTGGCAAGTAGGGGTCATCAACAAAGTAGTCGATCGGGGCACCAACAGCAGCGTCAGTCTCGTAGTCTACCGGAGAGAAGAGGGGGAAGAAACAATGAATACAATGCAAACAGATGCATAATGATGCATGACATGACAAGAGCGATGCTAGGCGTGCCCTAACGCGGTAGGAGGTGATTCCGGCGAAGGGGGGAAACATCCGGGAAAGTATCCCCAGTGTTTCGCGTTTCCGGACAGATGAACTAGAGGGGAAAGTTGCGTGTTTGCTATGCTAGGAGTGTGTGGCGGACGAACGGGCTGCGTGTTCGGATTCGTCTTCTGAGCAACTTTTATGTACAAAATTTTTCCATCCGAGCTACAGTTTATTTTATATTAATTTTAAAAGATTTAATCATTTTTTAGAATTTATTTAATTATTTAATTGAGAAAATACAATTATAACGTCAACATGATGTCGGCCTGACGTCAGCGGTCAACTTTGACCCTTGACCGGTCAAACTGACGTCTGGGTCCCACACGCCATTGTCCGTTAACTAATTAACCAAGTTAATTAGTTTAATTAATCAGAATAGTTAGGTTAGTCAATTAATTAGGTTTATTAAACATAATTAATTGATATAATTGATTAATTAATTAACATTCTTATTTATTTTTTTAAATTCTTTTTTTAATCGTTCTGGGGTATGGGGCCCTTTGTCATAGGCCCCTGGGGGCCTAGCGGGTCAGACGCTGGCGAAATGGGGCGGGTGCTCGCCCGCGGGGGGGTGCAGCAGAATGAGGCCGCACGGGCGCGCGCGTCCGGCGGCACCGGCGGTGGGGCGGCTGCAGCGGGGGGCAGGGTGCGGCCCGGGCGATGGGGGCGCCGAAGGCGAGCGCGACGGGGGGGGGGCACCGACGCTCGCAGCGGGCTGCGGCGAGCAGAGGCGGCCGCGGCGGCCAGGAGGCATGAGGGGGAGAGGCGACAGCGACGAGGGGCACCGGCGACGGAGTGCAGCGGGGGCGCGGGGCGCAAGCGCGCACAGCGGGCGCGGCTGAGCTGCGGCGGCGGCGAGCGGCTTAGCGGGCGGCGAGGGGCGACGAGTAAGGGAGTCCTGGACTAAGGGGTCCTCGGGCGTCCGGCCTGTTATCTATGGGCCGGACTGATGAGCTGTGAAGACATGAAGGCCGAAGACTGTACCTGTGTCCAGATTGGACTCTCCTTGGCGTGGAAGGCAAGCTTGGCGACCGACTATGAAGATTCCTTTTTATGTAACTGACTCTATGTAACCCTAGATTCCCCCTCCCCCCGGTGTCTATATAAACCGAAGGGGTTAGTCAGGAAAGGATATACTCATTACCATAGTCATACAGGCTAGGCTTCTAGGGTTTAGCCATTACGATCTCGTGGTAGATCAACTCTTGTAACACTCATATTCATCAAGATCAATCAAGCAGGACGTAGGGTATTACCTCCATAGAGAGGGCCCGAACTTGGGTAAACATCGTGTCCTCCGTCTCCTGTTACCATCGATCCTGGACACACTATTCGGGACCCCCTACCCGAGATCCACCGGTTTTGACACCGACATTGGTGCTTTCATTGAGAGTTCCACTGTGTCGTCAACGAAAGGTTCGATGGCCCCTTCAATCGTCTATAGTGACGCTGTCCAAGAAGAAACCTTCCTCCCCGGACAGATTTTCATGTTCGGCGGCTTCGTACTGCGGGCCAACTCGCTTGGTCATCTGGAGCAGATCGATAGCTATGCCCCCAGCCACCAGGTCAGATTTGGAAGCTTGAACTACATTGCGGATATCCGTGGAGACTTGATCTTCAATGGATTTGAGACCGTAGCGATCGCTCCCCCTCGCCCCGATGAACATGACTTAAATCTGTCATCGGATCACATCCAGAAGATGGTCCAGGTTGCTGCAACGGCCTTAGAACCAGAGCAGATTGTGCCATCCGAGGCCACAGAGTCCGCGGCGTTGGAGCCACACACGGGCTCGACACCCCGCAATATTTGCGTCGATGGAACTCCGGACTCGTCCCCGGCTATAAGTTCCGGACCGGGCACGCCTGCGGACACCGAGCTGGATCGGTTATCGATTTTCAAATTTAGCGCCGCAGACATCTTCCAGCACTCACCTTTGGGTGATGTGCTAAACTCTTTAAAGAACTTGTCCTTGGAAAAGGACTCACAACCGAACTATTTTCGGTTCGAGCCAGAGGCTGATGATGGGAAATTTCGCTTCCCACCCGCCACCCACATCATAGCCACTGTCGAGGATTTAACTGACATGCCTGCTTCTAGCTCTGAAGACATTGACGGTATAGACGATGCCGATAAGGAGCAAGGCCAAGACCCGCCAGTCATCAGGCGTGGGACGGCCACCCCTTCATATGACCTATACATGATCGATACACTTAAAAAGCCTCACGGCAAAGACAAGGGA
The DNA here is from genome assembly GCF_003073215.2 of Triticum urartu. NCBI lineage: Eukaryota > Viridiplantae > Streptophyta > Magnoliopsida > Poales > Poaceae > Triticum > Triticum urartu. Next base: position 449,759,842 of record NC_053027.1, read on the forward strand.
GATCCAGTTAAAACTCCTGAGACACAGTCTAAGTTCCGGCGCCCCAAACGCTGCCACAAGTCACGCCGCAACAACGATCGCTCTGGAGAAAATAGTATTCCGGACGGCACCGAAAGCAATGAAGACCCTGTGGGAGCAATATCCGAGCAGGAGGAACAGGAAAACGGGCAAGCCAGCCCCGATGAACAGGCCCCGCCCAGCGATGGTTCGAAGGACGACAACTACCTTCCCTCTCCAAAGATGAGGTAAGCCTCAGCGACGAAGACTTCATCGTACCCGAAGAGCCCCTCGAGCAGGAGCGCTTCAAGAACAGGCTGATAGCTACGACAAGGAGCCTGAAAAAGAAGCAGCAGCAGCTTCAAGCTGACCAAGACCTACTCAATGACAGATGGACCGAAGTCCTGGTCGCCGAAGAATACGGCCGTAAGGACCTAGCCAAAAGCTACCCAAAGCACAGATCGCTATACCAGTCCGATGACGGGGCATTGGAGCCCATACCATCGTCACACAATGTGGCAGGTCGCCGACAACTCTGTTCGGATAAAGAGGCAACTCAAGCCGAACACCAGACCGCCCCACCTCGCCATAAAATCAAGAACAACGCAGGTCACGATTACCCAGACAACCTAAAGAGGGACTTGGACAATAGAGCAGAAAACGCAAGACCGATCTACGGATCGCAAAAGCATGCTTCGACACGCGACGATGGCTACCTATTCGGACGTGTCAAACCTCGCCACAACCGATCCAAAAACCGCAAAGGGACTCTTTCGGAGTTACATCGCAGTGTCGCCCAACATAGAGGCGCCGCACACCCGCTTTGCTTCACTAATGAAGTAATGGATCATGAATTCCCCGAAGGATTCAAACCTGTCAATATTGAATCATACGATGGGACAACCGATCCCGTGGTATGGATAGAAGATTTCATCCTCCACATCCACATGGCCCGTGGGGACGACCTCCACGCCATAAAATACCTCCCACTAAAACTAAAAGGACCAGCTCGGTACTGGTTAAACAGCCTGCCTGAAAACTCCATAGGCAGCTAGGAGGACTTGGAAGAGGCCTTCCTTGATAACTTCCGAGGAACACATGTCCGGCCACCGGATGCTGATGACCTAAGTCACATTGTCCAACAGCCCGGAGAATCAGCCAGGGAGCTCTGGACTCAGTTCTTAGTCAAAAAGAACCAAATCATCGACTGTCCAGACGTGGAAGCCCTTGTGGCTTTCAGACACAGCGTCCGGGACGAATGGCTTGCACGCCACCTCGGCCAAGAAGGACCTAAATCCATGATAGCCCTCACTGCTCTGATGACCCGCTTTTGCACGGAAGAAGACAACTGTCTCACTCGTAGAAGCAATAGCGCCAACAACAGGGCACCTCCGAAATCCGAGACGGCAACGGCAAGCCACGAGGAAGCAAAAACAACAGTCACAATGACAATGAAAGATCAGGCGACACAACGGTCAACGCCGGATTCAGCAACCCCAAGCCCGGTTAGCGGAAGAAGCCATTCAAGGCGAATCGAGACGAACCATCCAACATGGACAGGATATTGGACCGACCCTGCCAGATTCATGGCCACCCCGATAAACCAGCTAAACATACCAACAGAAACTGCTGGGTCTTTAAATAGGCCGGCAAGCTCAACGTCGAACACAGGGGGAGGAGGCCGCCAAGCGACAAGGATGATGGAAAGGTTCACCAACGAAACACCGGGGGTCAGAAGCAGTCTCCACACGAGGATCAACTACTCCTAGAACGGAAATAGCAACCCGGCTTCCGCCGCCCACTCCGTACACCTACAAAGTTTGTACCACGCATACGTCATTACGCACTCAAGATACCATGGGAATTGGCGGAAGCACAATACGGAAAAGCCAGCAAGTACTCTAGTAACTTCTTTATTATTATTTCTTTTTATTTTTCCTCCTTCGCTATCCTTTAAAAACAGGTGACGAACAGGATAAACATTGGAAACTGGCTCTCTCGGAGTCCGGATCCGTACACTCACCTAAGGGGCTATTTCCATCAAGGATTCCCCCCACTGAGGACTGGCAGCGCAGACGTGCGACAGGAGGTCCAAAATAACTTTTTGTAGACCGCACTCTCTATTTCTCGAGCCTGTACTATGCCTGTTCCTCCGCCTCCAACCCCGAGCATGTCAAATAGCCAGGAGGATGTCTTATATATATATATCATAAGTAATCATTGGCATATCATTCAGTTCCCATTAAACAATATCCGAAGTAATCACCCACGTTGTTTCCCCAACAAATATGGCTCCTACGGTTATTTCACAGAAATACCTTGGCATAACCTGCCAGGGGCTTGGCGTGGGAGCAAATGAGTTGCCAGTAAAAGTCTGAATAACTCTATAGCATACTTCGGCGTCGCAAGTTTGGCCTTATATGCATCAGCTCCAAATCATTGTCTTAGGTCAATAGTTGGGTTGCCCGGCTCCTGTGCTTGCTACCCTATGTTCCGCTCTATCGGCTAGGGTAGTAAAGGGAGAACTACTGCGATTGTGCCTTGGTCTAAACCAGACGAGCACCTCAGTAGAGAAAACCGAAAACTGACTGTCATGATGTGGCGTGAGCTGGTCAACCACTTGATGATTTCTTGGAGTCTTTAGCGATTCTCCGTGTCACACAAGGGATCTTTTTCAGATCAAATATGTAAGGCACCATATGCCGTGCTACCTCTTGAGCACTGCGTTGGTTTTCCCTTGAAGAGGAAAGGGTGATGTAGCAAAGTAGCATAAGTATTTCCCTCAGTTTTTGAGAACCAAGGTATCAATCCAGTAGGAGGCCACGCACGAGTCCCTCGCACCTACAAAAACAAATAAAATCCTCGCAACCAACGCAATAAAGGGGTTGTCAATCCCTTCACGGTCACTTACGAAAGTGAGATCTAATAGATGTGATAAGATAATATTTTTGGTATTTTTATGATAAAGATGCAAAGTAAAGAAAGCAAAATAAACGGAAAAGGAAATAGCTTGTTGACGGAAGATTAATATGATGGAAAATAGACCCGGGGGCCATAGGTTTCACTAGTGGCTTCTCTCGAGAGCATAAGTATTACGGTGGGTAAACAAATTACTGTTGAGCAATTGACAGAATTGAGCATAGTTATGAGAATATGTAGGTATGATCATGTATATAGGCATCACGTCCGAGACAAGTAGACCTTCTCCTGCCTGCATCTACTACTATTACTCCACACATCGACCGCTATCCAGCATGCATCTAGAGTATTAAGTTCAAAAGAACAGAGTAACGCTTTAAGCAAGATGACATGATGTAGAGGGATAAACTCATGCAATATGATATAAACCCCATCTTGTTATCCTCGATGGCAACAATACAATATGTGCCTTGCTCCCTACTGTCATTGGGAAAGGACACCGCAAGATTGAACCCAAAGCTAAGCACTTCTCCCATTGCAAGAAAGATCAATCTAGTAGGCCAAACCAAACTGATAATTCGAAGAGACTTGCAAAGATAACCAATCATACATAAAAGAATTCAGACAAGATTCAAATATTGTTCATAGATAAACTTGATCATAAACCCACAATTCATCGGTCTCAACAAACACACCGCAAAAAGAAGATTACATCGAATAGATCTCCACAAGAGAGGGGGAGAACTTTGTATTGAGATCCAAAAAGAGAGAAGAAGACATCTAGCTAATAACTATGGACCCGAAGGTCTGAAGTAAACTACTCACACTTCATCGGAGAGGCTATGGTGTTGATGTAGAAGCCCTCCGTGATTGATGCCCCCTCCGGCGGAGCTCCGAAAAAGGCCCCAAGATGGGATCTCACAGGTACAGAAAGTTACAGCGGTGGAATTAGGGTTTTGGCTCCGTCTCTAGTAGTTTGGGGGTACGTAGGTATATATAGGAGGAAGAAGTACGTCGGTTGAGCAACGTGGGCCCCACGAGGGTGGAGGGCGCACCTATGGGGGGGGGGGGGGGGCGCGCCCCCTACCTCGTGCCCTCCTGGTTGCTTTCTTGATGTAGGGTCCAAGTCCTTTGGATCATGTTCGTTCCGAAAATCACGTTCCCGAAGGTTTCATTCTGCTTGGACTCTGTTTGATATTCTTTTTCTGCGAAACTCTGAAATAGGCAAAAAAACAGCAATTCTGGGTTGGGCCTCCGGTTAATAGGTTAGTCCCGAAAATAATATAAAAGTGTATAATAAAGCCCAATAATGTCGAAAGCAGGATATAATATAGCATGGAACAATCAAAAATTATAGATACGTTGGAGACGTATCATGCTGCGTACATACCATGGGCTATGTCGTAGCCCCACAATAAAACTCCTATGGCTAAGTGAAAGCGTTAACGCCCTATAGTACAATTGCCTGGTTCACCGCATTTATCACCTCCTTCATGGACCAAGACGTTGGATAAAGAGTGATTAAATGCCTTTCCGAACACCCCCGTACTTCCTACGAGGGGGCTGAAGCCGACGACTGGAAAACTTTCAGATTATATGAAAACGGCCGCACAGGAGGATTCAAGCTTTCAAGCAAAACATAAATAGATTAACTATAAAATTGTCTTTTACAATTTTCATACACCTCACACGAACATTATGTCTTTCGAGCATTGACCCTCTATAAAGCGGGCGGCCTCTAGGACGTCTTCAAAATAATGCTCCGGTTCTGGGCGGTCCTTGCCTTTGGGCGGACTCTTCGTCACAACATCGATGGCCTTCATCTTCCCCCAGAATGTTTTGACTCGGGCAAAAGCCATTTACGCACCCTCAATGCACGATGATCGCTTCACAGCATCGATACGCAGCACCGCACTAACAAGCCTCCGCACCAAACTAAAATAGCTATTCGGAACAGGCTTGGTTGGCCACAACCGGATTATGACATCCTTCATGGCAGTGTCGGATATCCTATGAAGTTCGGCCCATTGGGACATCTGTTCATTGAGCAACAGAGGGCGCTTTGATGCGCCAAACTGCGACCAAAAAAGCTTCTCCATTGCATATCCATATCGCGCTTGGTAATAATGTGCCCATCGGCAGAACTCTTCGACAAGTCCAAGAACTCGTCCGGAGAACTCCATACTTGGTTAAGCTGGGCATAGTTCCGGTCACCGAACTTAGTTTGCAGCAGAAAGGGCTTTCCAGCCGCAATCTACCTCGCCTGTCAAACCTCCTCACGGGCTGCTCTGGACTCCGACCGCGCTGCTCTAACATCTTGTAAGGCCTTTTCCAGATCATCCGTTAAGGCTTTACTCTCCTTCTCCAGAAATTCATAGCGGCCGGTAGCATTCTCCAATTCGAGCTTCATAGTGGATATCTTCTCCTAATCTTGGCGTTGTCCAGCTTGTTCGGCTTTTAATTCAGCCGATGCCTTTTCAGTAGCAGCATTACTACGACGGGCCTGCTCTTTGGCCCGGGCTAGCTCCGCTCAGAGAACTTCAACGGCGGCAGCACCATCTACAGCCATGCATATTCCAGCATCTAAATCTCAGCATCATGCTTATACCACAAAAATGTATGATGATTGCCCTGAATACATACCTTGCGACTCGTCAAGACGCATATTGATTAAAGCAATATCATCCTCTACCACATCAAGCTTCTGCTGCAAATCGGCAATTTCCATAGTCCGGGAAGCGGCCAAGGGGGAAGCAGCCTGTGTTCAAAGTTGATTAGGTTAGTCCTCAAAAGATCCTTTTTCAATCCTCTGTTTTGCTTCCCTGCGGAAGCCAACCCGAGTATCAAGGGATACTACCAATACACATGCGCATCTTTGCAAATGAAACATAGTTGAAAACATTATGTCACAAACCTCGAAACCCTTCAGCTGGCTCATGAAGGCCTCATTTAATCCGCTCTTCACAGATGAAATCTTTTCAATCACGGTACCCATCAAGGTACGTTGTTCCCCTGAGACGGATGCTTTCCGCAACATGTCCCGCAAAATATCTGAAGTCCCCGGGTCTACGGAAGCTGCTCCAAAAGCACAATCATCCTTTGAAGGAATCTGCTCACCCGTCTTCAAAATCGATGTCGGCTATGAACCAGATAGTCCGGGGCCTTTATTATCATCAGCCCCGGAATCCCGGATGGTCGGAGGTCCACCTCTGGGTACTGCCTCTCTTGTCCCCTGGTCTAAAGGGACCCTCCGCGATGACACTTCAGAGTCATCCGCCTTATTGGGCGAGGAGGTCGGAGGAGGCGTCTTGCTCTCCATCATCTCTGGGAGGAGACTCCCCGAAGAAGAGGATCGCCCAGAAAAATGTTGTGCCGACCTGTAAAAATGCATAAATACGTTACGTGTATCTTCGGTAACAATAACGGAGCGGGACGCTATCAAAGTACTCCAGATTCTCTTATGGTTTGGCCGAGGGCTTGTCCCCCTATTGGAGCTGCTCAACGGCGTCACTTTCCAAACCCAAGACGATCGACGGTGGCATCTTGCCCTTCTTAGAAGACCGCCCCTCCCAATCTTCGGAGGCGGCCCTTTTTCTCCTGTCTGGGGAAGGGACACTGGGTCCTTTTCCGCCTCCGTCTTCGGGTGAGGAAGGGTCGATTTCTCCGGACTCAGTGTCCGACTTACCTCCGAAACTAAGGTCATCTTGGGTCTTTTCACCCTGCCCTACTGGTGCCTGGTATGGCACCGAGGCCAACATCCTTGTTAACACAGGATTAGCTGAGTCTTCGGGAAGGGGAGCCGGACACCTAATCCGTTCCACCTTCTTTAACCAGCCCTGAAAAAGGGTGATACTGTTGGTATCTTGCCACTGAGTATCTGACTATAAGGTATTCGGTAAACAGGTACTTACCGGGGTATCCGGATGGTTACAGTCTAGGCCGACATCTTCGGTGGTGTCCGGCCATTGCCTTCGTTTCCCGAAGAATAATCTCCACATTCCTTCGTGTGTTGTGCCGAAGAAGTGCTGAAGAGTCCGCAACCCTTCTATATTGAACTCCCATAGGCGGAGAGGCCGTCGCTGGCACGGCAGGGTCCGACGAACTAGCATTACTTGAACGACGTTGGCTATGTCGATGTCCCTCTCAATGAGGCTTCGGATGCGACTTTGCAGAGTTCGCACATCATTCGTTGATCCCCAATCCAGCCCCTTGTTAATCCACGATGCAAGCTGAATTGGGGAGCTGATCGGAATGCGGACGCAGTTGCCCACTTGGAGATGCGGGGCTCGGTGATATAGAACCACCCCTGCTGCCATAGATTGGAAGATTTGGCGAAGGATCCTCTCAGCCAAACGACGCTAGCAAGCTTGCTCACTGTAGCACTGCCGCACTCGGCCTGCTCCCCCTCTACCACTTGCGGCTTCACATCGAAGGTCTTCAGCCACAAGCCGAAGTGTGGAGGAGTTCGGAGGAAGGCTTCACACGCGACGATAAACACCGAGATAAGAAGAATAGAGTCCGGGGCCAAATCGTGAAAGTCTAGCCCGTAATAGAACATGAGCCCTCAGACAAAGTGGTTAAGTGCAAACCCCAACCCGCGGAGGAAGTGGGACACGAACACGACCATCTCGCCGGATCTGGGGGTGGGAATAACCTGCCCCTCGGCAGGAAGCCGATGATGGATTTCAACGGTCAGGTACCTTGCCGCCCGAAGCTTTGCAATGTCTTACTCCGCAACATAAGAAGCTACCCACCGGCCTTGACGGCTGGATCCGGACATGATTGGGGCTGGTGGCGACCGAAACCCGGGTGTTGGAACTCGGGGTAGCTGGGGTTGAGAAAGAGGCAAGCGTGGAAGAAAAAGACGGGTCTGAACCCCTATATAAAGGCTGCAAATATCAAACGTCTCCTCTTGGGCCTCAAAAACTTGCTTGTTTCCAAGGAGTTTGCTACCTCTTGAGCACTGCGTTGGTTTTCCCTTGAAGAGAAAAAGGGTGATGCAGCAAAGTAGCGTAAGTATTTCCCTCAGTTTTTGAGAACCAAGGTATCAATCCAGTAGGAGGCCACGCACGAGTCCCTCGCACCTACACAAACAAATAAAATCCTTGCAACCAACACAATAAAGGGGTTGTCAAGCGCTTCACGGTCACTTACGAAAGTGATATCTGATAGATATGATAAGATAATATTTTTGGTATTTTTATGATAAAGATGCAAAGTAAATAAAGCAAAATAAACGGAAAAGGAAGTAGCTTGTTGATGGAAGATTAATATGATAGAAAATAGACCCCGGGGCCATAGGTTTCACTAGTGGCTTCTCTCGAGAGCATAAGTATTACGATGGGTAAACAAATTACTGTTGAGAAATTGACAGAATTGAGCATAGTTATGAGAATATCTAGGTATGATCATGTATATAGGCATCACGTCTGAGACAAGTAGACCAACTCCTGCCTGCATCTACTACTATTACTCCACACATCGACCGCTATCCAGCATGCATCTAGAGTATTAAGTTCAAAAGAATAGTAACGCTTTAAGCAAGATGACATGATGTAGAGGGATAAACTCATGCAATATGATATAAACCCCATCTTGTTATCCTCAATGGCAACAATACAATACGTGCCTTGCTGCCCCTACTGTCACTGGGAAAGGACACCGCAAGATTGAACCCAAAGCTAAGCACTTCTCCCATTGCAAGAAAGATCAATCTAGTAGGCCAAACCAAACTGATAATTAGAAGAGACTTGCAAAGATAACCAATCATACATAAAAGAATTCAGAGAAGATTCAAATATTGTTCATAGATAAACTTGATCATAAACCCACAATTCATTGGTCTCAACAAACACACCGCAAAAAGAAGATTACATCGAATAGATCTCCACAAGAGAGGGGGAGAACTTTGTATTGAGATCCAAAAAGAGAGAAGAAGCCATCTAGCTAATAACTATGGACCCTAAGGTCTGAAGTAAACTACTCACACTTCATTGGAGAGACTATGGTGTTGATGTAGAAGCCCTCCGTGATCGATGCCCCCTACGGCGGAGCTCCGGAAAAGGCCCCAAGATGGGATCTCACGGGTACAGAAAGTTACGGCGGTGGAATTATGGTTTTGGCTCCGTATCTGGTAGTTTGGGGGTACGTAGGTATATATAGGAGGAAGAAGTACGTCGGTGGAGCAACGTAGGCCCCACGAGGGTGGAGGGCGCGCCTGGGGGGGTAGGCGCATCGGGGGGGGGGGGGTAGGCATGCCCCCTACCTCGTGCCCTCCTTGTTGATTTCTTGACTTAGGGTCCAAGTCCTCTGGATCATGTTCATTCCGAAAATCACGTTCTTGAAGGTTTCATTCCGTTTGGACTCCGTTTGATATTCTTTTTCTGTGAAACTCTGAAATAGGCAAAAAAACAACAATTCTGGGCTGGGCCTCCGGTTAATAGGTTAGTCCCAAAAATAATATAAAAGTGTATAATAAAGCCCAATAATGTCCAAAACAGGATATAATATGGCATGGAACAATCAAAAATTATAGATACGTTGGAGACGTATCAATCATCCCCAAGATTAATTCCTGCTTGTCCTCGAGTAGATAAATGATAAAAACAGAATTTTTGATGTGGAATGCTACTTGGCATAATTTCAATGTAATTCTCTTAATTGTGGTATGAATATTCAGATCCAAAAGATTCAAGACAAAAGTTCAATATTGACATAGAAATAATAATACTTCAAGCATACTAACTAAGCAATTATGTCTCTTCAAAATACCATGGCCAAAGAAAGTTATCCCTACAAAATCATATAGTCTGGCTATGTTCCATCTTCACCACACAAAGTATTTAAATCATGCACAACTTCGATGACAAGCCAAGCAATTGTTTCATACTTTTGGTGTTCTCAAACTTTTTCAATCTTCACGCAATACATGAGCGTGAGCCATGGATACAGCACTATATGTGGAATAGAATGGTGGTTGTGGAGAAGACAAAAAGGGAGAAGATAGTCTCACATCAACTAGGCGTATCAACAGGCTATGGAGATGCCCATTAATAGATATCAATGTGAGTGAGTAGGGATTTCCATGCAACAGATGCACTAGAGCTATAAGTATATGAAAGCTCAACAAAAAGAACTAAGTGGGTGTGCATCCAACTCGCTTGCTCAAGAAGACCTAGGGCATTTTGAGGAAGCCCATCATTGGATATACAAGCCAAGTTCTATAATGAAAAATTCCCACTAGTATATGAAAGTGATATCATAGGAGACTCTCTATCATGAAGATCATGGTGCTACTTTGAAGCACAATTGTTGTAAAAGGATAGTGGCATTGTCCCTTCTCTCTTTTTCTCTCACTTTTTTATTTGGGCATTTTATCTATTTTTATGGCCTCCTTTTTTTAGTCCAGAGTCTCATCCCGACTTGTCGGGGAATCATAGTCTCCATCAAACTTTCCTCACTTGGGATAATGCTCTAAAAATGATGATCATCACACTTTTATTTACTTACAACTCAATACTTAGAACAAAATATGACTCTATGTGAATGCCTCCGGCGGTGTACCGGGATGTGCAATGATGCATGAGTGACATGTATGAAAGAATTATGAACGGTGGCTTTGCCACAAATACGATGTCAACTACATGATCGTGCAAAGCAATATGACAATGATGGAGCGTGTCATAGTAAACGGAACGGTGGAAAGTTGCATGGCAATATATCTCGGAATGGCTATGGAAATGCCATGATAGGTAGGTATGGTGGCTGTTTTGGGGAAGGTATATGGTGGGTGTATGATACCGGCGAAAGGTGCGCGGTATTAGAGAGGCTAGCAATGGTGGAAGGGTGAGAGTGCGTATAATACATGGACTCAACATTAGTCATAAAGAACTCACATACTTATTGAAAAAATCTATTAGTTATCGAAACAAAGCACTACGCGCATGCTCCTAGGGGGATAGATTGGTAGGAAAAGACCATCGCTCATCCCTGACCGCCACTCATAAGGAAGATAATCAATAAATAATTCATGCTCCAACTTCTTCAATAACGGTTCACCATACGTGCATGCTACGGGAATCACAAACTTCAACACAAGCACTTCTCAAATTCACAACTACTCAACTAGCATGACTCTAATATCACCATCTCCATATCTCAAAACAATTATCAAGTATCAAATTTCTCATAGTATTCAACACACTCATAAGAATTTTTTTTATTAATCTTGAATGCCTAACATAATTAAAGCAAATTACCATGCTGTTTTGTAGGACTCTAAAAATAATCTAAGTGAAGCATGAGAGAACAATAGTTTCTATAAAACAAATCCACCACCGTGCCCTAAAAGATATAAGTGAAGCACTAGAGCAAAAACTATATAACTCAAAAGATATAAGTGAAGCACATAGAGTATTCTAACAATTTCCAAATCATGTGCGTCTCTCTCAAAAGGTGTGTACAGAAAGGATGATTGTGGAAAACTAACAAATAAAGACTCAAATAATACAAGATGCTCCAAGCAAAACACATATCATGTGGTAAATAAAAATATAGCTCCAAGTAAAGTTACTGATGGAAGTAGACGAAACAGGGGATGCCTTCCGGGGCATCCCCAAGCTTGGGCTTTTAGGTGTCCTTAGATTATCTTGGGGTGCCATGGTCATCCTCAAGCTTAGGCTCTTGCCACTCCTTGTTCCATAATCCATCAAATCTTTTACCCAAAACTTGAAAACTTCACAACACAAAACTTAAAGTAGAAAATCTCGTGAGCTCCGTTAGTGAAATAAAACAAAATACCACTTCAAGGTACTGTAATGAACTCATTCTTTATTTATATTGGTGTTAAACCTACTGTATTAAAACATCTCTATGGTTTATAAAATATTTTACTAGCCATAGATTCATCAAAATAAGCAAATAACACACGAAAAACAGAATCTTTCAAAAACAGAACAGTCTGTAGTAATCTGTAGCTAACGCAAGTTCTGGAACCCCAAAAATTCTAAAATAAATTTATGGATGTGAGGAATTTATCTATTAATCATCTGCAAAAATAATTACTAAATATCAATTTCCAAATAAAAATGGCAGCAATTCCTGTGAGCGCTAAAGTTTCTGTTTTTTACAGCAAGATTAAAAAGACTTTCCCCAAGTCTTCCCAACGGTTCTACTTGGCACAAACACTAATTGAACACAAAAAACACAACCAAAACAGAGGCTAGATAAATTATTTATTAATAAACATGAGCAAAAATCAAGGAATAAAAATAAAATTGGGTTGCCTCCGAACAAGCGCTATCGTTTAACGCCCCTAACTAGGCATAAAAGCAAGGGTAGATCTAGGTATTGCCATATTTGGTAGGCAATCCATAAGTGGCTCTCATAATAGATTCATATGGTTATTTAATTTTCTTTCTAGGGAAGTGTTCCATGCCTTTCCTTAATGGAAATTGGAATCTAATATTCCCTTCCTTCATATCAATAATTGCACCAATCGTTCTAAGGAAAGGTCTACCAAGAATAATAGGACATGAAGGATTGCAATCTATGTCAAGAACAATAAAATCTACGGGCACATAATTCCTATTTGCAACAATAAGAACATCATTAATTCTTCCCATAGGATTCTTAATAGTTGAATCCGCAAGGTGCAGGTTTAAAGAGCAATCATCGAAATCACAGAAACCTAGCAAATCACACAAAGTCTTTGGAATCGTGGAAACACTACCACCCAAATCACACAAAGCATAGCATTCATGATATTCAATTTTAATTTTAATAGTAGGTTCCCACTCATCATAAAGTTTTCTAGGGATAGAAACTTCCAACTCAAGTTTTTCTTCATAAGATTGCATCAAAGCATCAACGATATGTTTGGTAAAGGCTTTATTTTGACTATAAGCATGAGTAGAATTTAGCACGGATTGCAACAAGGAAATACAATCTATAAAAGAGGAATTATCATAATTAAATTCCTTGAGATCCAAAATAGTGGGTTCATTGATATTTAAAGTTTTGACTTCTTCAATCCCACTTTTAACAATTTTAGCATCAAGATCTAAAGACTCCGAATTTTTGGAACGTCTTCTAGGTAAAGGTGGATCATATTCAGTCCCATCATTATCAAGATTCATATTGCAAAAAAAAGATTTAATAGGGGACACATCAATAACTTTTAGATCTTCATCTTTATTATCATGGAAACTAGAAGAACACGCTTTTACAAAGCAATCTTTCTTAGCACGCATCCTAGCGGTTCTTTCTTTGCACTCATCAATGGAAATTCTCATGGCTTCGAGAGACTCATTGATATCATGCTTAGGTGGAATAGATCTAAGTTTCAAAGAATCAATATCAAGAGAAATTCTATCAACGTTCCTAGCCAACTCACCAATCTTAAGCATTTTTTCTTCAATCAAAACATTGAAATTCTTTTGCGAAGTAATAAATTCTTTAATATTAGACGCAAAATAAGAGGGTATCTTATTAAAATTTTCATAAGAATTGTTGTAGGAATTACCATAATTATTAGAGGAATTACTAGGATATGCGTTGTTACCAAAATTATTCCTACCAACAAAATTCACATCCATAGATTCATTATTATTCTCAATTAAAGTAGACAAAGGCATATCATTAGGATCCGAAGAAACACTTTTATTAGAAAATAATTTCATAAGTTCATCCATCTTTCCACTCAAAACATTAATTTCTTCTATCGCATGCACTTTCTTATTAGTAGATCATTTAGTGTGCCATTGAGAATAATTAACCATAATATTATCTAGGAGTTTAGTAGGTTCTCATAAAGTGATTTCCATAAAAGTGCCTCCCGCAGCCGAATCTAAAAGATTTCTAGAAGCAAAATTCAATCCGGCATAATTTTTTTTGTATAATCATCCATAAATTCAAACCATGTGTAGGGCAATTACATATCATTAATTTCATCCTCTCCCAAGCTTGTGCAACATGTTCATGATCAAGTTGCTTAAAATTCATGATATCGTTTCTAAGAGAGTTGATCTTAGTGGGAGGAAAATACTTAGAGATAAAAGCATCTTTGCACTTATTCCACGAATCAATACTATTTTTAGGCAAAGACGAAAACCAAGCTTTAGCACGATCTCTAAGCGAAAAAGGAAATAGCTTCAGTTTAACAATATCATTGTCCACATCTTTCTTCTTTTGCATATCACATAAATCAACAAAGTTGTTTAGATGGGTAGCGGCATCTTCACTAGGAAGGCCGGAAAACGGATCTTTCATGACAAGATTCAGCAAAGCAGCATTAATTTCACAAGATTCAGCATCGTTAAGAGGAGCAATCGGAGTGCTAATAAAATCATTTTTGTTGGTATTAGTAAAGTCACACAATTTAGTGCTATCTTGAGCCATCGTGACAAGCAAGCAATCCAACACACAAGCAAACAAGAGACGGGCAAAAAGAGGCAAATAGAGAAAGAGAAGGAGGACGGAGAGAGAGGGCAAATAAAACGGCAAGGGTGAAGTGGGGGAGAGGAAAATGAGAGGCAAATGGCAAATAATGTAATACGGGAGATAAGGGTTTGTGATGGGTACTTGGTATGTTGAATTTTGCATAGACTCCCTGGCAACGGCACCAGAAATCCTTCTTGCTACCTCTTGAGCACCGCGCTGGTTTTCCCTTGAAGAGGAAAGGGTGATGAAGCAAAGTAGCGTAAGTATTTCCCTCAGTTTTTGAGAACCAAGGTATCAATCCAGTAGGAGGCCACGCACGAGTCCCTCGCACCTACACAACAAATAAAATCCTCACAACCAACGCAATAAAGGGGTTGTTAATCCCTTCACGGTCACTTACGAAAGTAAGATCTGATAGATATGATAAGGTAATATTTTTGGTATTTTTATGATAAAGATGCAAAGTAAAGAAAGCAAAATAAACGGAAAAGGAAGTAGCTTGTAAGATTAATATGATAGAAAATAGACCCGGGGCCATAGGTTTCACTAGTGGCTTCTCTCGAGAGCATAAGTATTATGGTGGGTAAACAAATTACTGTTGAGCAATTGACAGAATTGAGCATAGTTATGAGAATATCTAGGTATGATCATGTATATAGGCATCATGTCCGAGACAAGTAGACCGACTCCTGCCTGCATCTACTACTATTACTCCACACATCGACCGATATCCAGCATGCATCTAGAGTATTAAGTTCAAAAAACAGAGTAACGCTTTAAGCAAGATGACATGATGTAGAGGGATAAACTCATGCAATATGATATAAACCCCATCTTGTTATCCTCGATGGCAACAATACAATACGTGCCTTGCTGTCCCTACGGTCACTGGGAAACACTACAAAAAAATACACTTCCGTGATGATACGTGTTTGTCACAGTAGGTCGCTTTTTTTGTCATGCATGTACATCCATGACAAATTTATGACAGAATCAAGATAGTCATACATGTGCTGTCGTAGAAGTGTTCCATGACATTACCAAAATTATCATCACGGAAGTGTCCACTTCCATGACGATAAATCGCGCGTCACAGAAGTGCTTTCGTCAAGGGTGACCAACACATGGCATCCACCGTAATGGAACGCCGTTAAGCTATCGGGTCGGGTTTTGGATCCGATAACCCGTTAACAGCCCCGACCAATGGGGAATTTCCACGTGTAAAATTCTTATTGGCCGGACGAAACACGTGTCAGCTCGTCAGTGGGTCAGATAGGCGCCTATGATACGTCGACACGTGGCACGGCCCAACAGAAGCCCATTCTTGTGAAAAGGCCGGCCCGTTTGACTTGGTCAAAAGGTGGCGGGCCGGCCCATGGAAAGCCTGTTAACGTCCTGTTCGCATATAGCCCATTTACAAGCCGCTAACCCAAGGCCCATTACGCCCTATCCGAATTAGGCCCAGTAGCGTCATCTAGGCCATCCAATATGATTCCAGCTTGTTTTCACTTCTGGCCCATGTATGGCCCATGACGTCTTTCGGCCCATATGAGGCCCTATGTAACTCTTGGCCTATTAACGGCCCGTGGTGAAACTGGCCCGTAATGAACAGTGTATCACTTTACACCCATTAACGGCCCGTGGTGAAACTGGCCCGTAATGAACAGTATATCACTTTATACCCATTAACGTCCCGTTATCCGTTGGGCCGTTTCCAGCCCATGTTATGTTTCGGCCTTCTCAGAGCCCATTTATTCTTGGGCTCATTTCCAGCATTCGTTTACTTACGGCCCGTTACTGTCATTTTCTGCTTGTGGGCCAAATTCAGCCCGTGGTTACAGTCGGCCCGTTTGTGGTCCGTTAATACGTTGGGCCGTTTTCATAGCGTCATCAAATACGGCCTATTAACGATGGCCCGTTATGGTCGGCCCATGAATGGACGATTCCAACTCTAGCCCGTTTACGGCCATAATGCGGCCTGTTATTGGCCCATGTTTGGCTAATCGATCATACAGCCCGTATAAGGCCCATTGATGATACGGCCCGTAGAAGGCCCATTGTTTCTACGGCCCGTAGAAGGCCCACTGTTTCTACGGCCCGTAGGAGGCCCAGTGCCACTACAGTAAATATTAGCCCATGGTTATTGTGGCCTATTTTTAAAAAATAGGTTATTGCAGCCACTAGTTAACCGCGGAAAAAGAACTGCAATGACTACAAGCAAAAAAAATAAACAAGATAACAAGGAAATAAATAAGCAAGCAACTAACGCTAGGCTATCACGGCTATTACACATATTACATCCACTGGGCATCAAAGTTTGCCACCAGTGCAAATATAGGGAACAAAGTAGCATATCATATACACTGGCCGTCAAAATTGGCCACCATTGCAAATAAACGCGGCAGCAAAACAAGAGCATAACTGAAACAACTTCAGAAGAGCTCAAGAAACGTTATCCTGGGTATCCACCATGCTGACAATAAGCTTAGCAAGCTGATTAGCTTTGTCTTGTTTGGCGCTAAAATCCTCCAACGCTTGCTGTTGCACCAGAAAGTATGCATCTGAATTCTCTAGGGACTTCCGCAGTCCTTCCGCTTCTTGTCGCAGCACAGCTGATCGATGTCTTTCAGCTTGTAGTTGAGACTCAAGAAACCGAACTGATTCAGAAAGTGAGTTTGAATAGCTTGTGCAAGCGGTAGTGGCCAGTAACTCCAACACTAAACCAAGACAGGATGTGTCACTATCCTGAACCTTATCTACATTACTTTCTTTACCGTTGCTTAATAAGGCACTCTTCCCCAATATTCTGTTAGTATTCTAAAAGAAGAAACAAGCAGACACATAACAAGTTTAGCATGTACTAGTATATGAAACTCATTTCGGTGAACCAGTTCATTAGTAAGGTGGACAGGATTAAACTACCAAGTCTTCTATTGCCAAGTACTAGTACATAATAAAAGCATCAAACAAACATATACCTATGTCCTATGGTAGCAATGGAATCTTAAATTAGAACAGTTGTTCTTCAGGTTTAGGCACTTGTTCTACATGAACAGAGTACAGTAAGACGCAAGAATATAATACTTAAAAATAGAAAATGAGCTCATAGACCTTACCACATTCTTGGTTCGGGACCAGTACAGAACAAGGCGTTCCCAGTCATTGTCCAGTAAATGTTTCTCAGGAGAACATAAGGGAATTTGATGAGTTTCTTTGCCGGTGAAGTATGTTTTCTTCAGGTAATTCCGATACTGCCACCAAGCATTCTTGAAGATAGCAGAGGTATTAGCACAGGTTACCTCATCCTGAGTTTCCAAATTGGTCCTTCTCTATAGAGAAAAATGGGGAAATTTGTTGTATTATAACCATCATGGAGGTAGGATGTATGGGACGAAGCAAAGTAATTGCCATGAATAACATTACTTACACATAACTCCTGGACAAACACCTGCAACTGGCATTTTCCTTCATCTTCAGTATAATATTTCCAAGATGGGAAGATACACACATACGATTTAACAACATCAAATGCGATAGATGCTAAACTACGACTAGCTGGTTTTGCTTCCTCCACAGGAATAGGCGTACTAACTGGTGGAGTTGGGGTTCGCCGTGATAGTACTGGCCCTTTGGGCACTGGAGCTGCCTTACTAACTGCTCTTGTTTGGGAGCTCTGTGGTGGAGATGGTGCTGTGTCAATAGGAACTGGGTTATTATCGGCTGGGGTTGGGGTTAGATTGGTGAAGCTGGTTCTCTGTCCATCGTAGTAGGGGGTACAATTTGCGAGAGTTTGGGTTATGTGTGGTAGGGCTGGTTCTTGTGCATGTACAACCGGGGTGCTATCTCCACCAAGAGGTAGCACTGTTTTATTTGAAGACCGTGTTTTTAGTCTGCTAGATACTGGCATCACCCGCTCCAATTCAAATGGCTGATAAATAGGAAACATAGTTGAATGTACAGACATTGTATGAGAGACAGATGCAATAGATAGTGTGGAAAAAAGAGGGCATGAAATAGTTGACATGTATATTGTTTAACTAAAATGGATAGCATGACATAATTTCACATATATGATGTCTATCTAAACTGGATAGCATAGCATAACATAATTCAAAGATATGATGAATAACTAAACATGATCACATGACATAATTCACCTACATGTTATCTAAGTAATCAGGGTCGCATCATTTAATTCACATATGTGATTTATATGCTAAACAGAGGGCATTCGATATGATGTCTGAACTAAGAACATGGTGTTGAATATTGTGTATATGATGTCTAAACTATGCAATGCAAGACACCGTATGCATGATATGAGCAGTATAACCGTGCCAAGTTAGAGCATACACCTTAGTGGGGGAATAGGACTGGTCATCTATCTCTGAATCCATCTCTGAGGAGCTATCTGGACCCAACAAGAGATCTGCTTTGACAGGTAGCACTGTCTACTCTGAAGGCCTTGTTTCCACTCCAGATTTTTCCATCTCCCACCCAAATGGCTGATTCACAGGAAGAGTAGTTTAATGTACAAACATTGTCGACAAATGGAAATGTAATGAAGAAAAGGATGGGCAAGATATCGTTCAAATATGATGCCTGGTTAAGCAGGATGGCATTGCACATTTCACATATATTATGGCTGGCTAAAAGACATGAGACTGCATAATTCCCATATATGATATAGAAACTAAACAGGTGGCATTACAGAACATGTCTAAACTAAGAAGATGACATATATGATGTCAAAAGTAGGCACTGCTAGGCAACATATGCATGATATGACTAACATCATCATGCCAAGGTAGAGCAAACACCTTGGGGGGTAAATAGGAGTGGACAGCGGCGTCCGAATCCACCTCAGAACAGATATCTTCCTCTGGATTACAATCTGGAGAGGGGTGGGGAGGGTTTTCCATTGAACCCACCATGGAGCGATGTCTGCATGACATTGTATTGCTGCGCAAAACTCTTCTCTTTTTCTCTACATGTTCAGCATGACTGTGTACAATATCTGACATGCATACGAAAAAATATGGTGAGATTATGTAAGGAGAGCATGCAGAAATTTAGAGTGATGGTAACAACCAGTGGATCGATGTTTTTCCGTTGAACCAAAATAGCCCTAATGGATCGACGTGAATGTATAGTAATAAGTGATGCAACAAGTGTACAACCTCTTTGCCGTAGCCGTGTCAACCTCAGCATCATTGGGTTGGTCGCTGAAGCAGTTGAGGCAGAGGTGGCTGTCAGAGGTGTGGAGGAAGATCTGAGGAATCTGTAGACGGCGTCCAGGGCACTGCTCTGTTGTGATGGATCGTTCTATCATTGGAGCAGCTCCGGTGAGCCGTAAGACGTCAAGGCTGAAGCAGCACAAGACAGACATCGTCAATCTCGAGTGGGATTCTAATAGCATCTCCAATAGATGATGTAAAATGGATGTAAAACTAACATCACCAAAAACCACCTGACTACAACAGATGAGGTAAAAACTGTTGACTCTGAACTTAACTGTCGAAACTGAAATTTACTGTGGAATCTGAATGCTACTGTCGAAACTGAACGCAATGGTAGCAAAGAGGCACTTGACATGTAGTTTAGGGAGGGCCTGTAGTTCATCTTCAACCTGCACCCCCCTAAGCCGCCATCCACCACCGGCCGAACCGCCGGCCCCAGCACCGCCTCGCCGCCCCGAAACAACTCGCCACCGCCGCCCCGGCCAGCCCTCTAGGCCCCCCGCCCCACCCTGAACCCTAAGATAGATAGTGGGGTACCTCTCCGACGAGCCCCCGTCCCCGCTGCGGGTGGTTCTTCCTTAACTCCGGCGAGCCCCCCAACCCCTGAAAATCGACTGACCCAAAAGTTGATTCAGTCGACTGAAGTGTGGCTTAATCGGAGCAGAGCAACAGCACGAGCGAGGGGGAGAGCAGCAGCAGCAGCTGGGCGAGCGAGCGAGAGCCGGAGCAGCAGCAGATCCGGCTGGTATGGACACCGCTGCTGAAGGGGCCTCGTACTGGGAGAGAGCCGCCGTGGAGATGTCGCCCGCGGCGCCGACTTCAAGGTAGCCGCTCCATGGGGGTGCAGGATGGAGCACCATCGGCGCCGGGAGGTTGAGTTAAGGAGAAGGTGCGATGCGATGAGTGTACAACCTCTTTGGTGGTGCCGAGTAGGCCTCGGCTTCGTCCGAGGAGTCGGTGAGGATGCTGCGGTTCTGGTGGAGCAGGTTAAGGCGGCGCTGTGGGGATGGAGCAGTCGCGATAGACGAGGCGATTGTCGGAGCAGCTCCTTGGAGGTGGAGGACGGGGCGACTGAACCGGCGAGACGGCTAGATGGACGGCGGATCCTCATCCGGGGAGGTGGACGAGGGACGTCGAGCTGTTGCGGTGGACGACATCGTCGGGGAAGAGGATCCGACTGGGCAGCGGTGACGTGGCGGACGGAGGAGGGTGGGGTTTCGCGGCTGGAGCAGAGAGGTTATGGCGGCCTGGGATTTCGAATGGCGAAAAGGGGGCGATGGGAGGGGGTGAAGCATGACTTAGGAACGCGCTTGTCCAAAATGTAGGGTGTGTTACAAAAGTACCCCCCACCGATTTGAACTAGCGGCCCTTTCGGCTCAGTGTTAGAAGGGGGATTTCACGTGTCGGGATTTGGCAGGTGGAGGGAGTTTTCGCACGTGTTGTAATTTCGGGATAGCAAGGCGCGGGTTGTGAAGGCGCCAGTTTTGGGAGCACGATATCTGAATTTTTGGGATATAACAAGACGCGGGTTGAATTTTAGGGACAAGCCTAACATGTAGTAATATTGTACTTGTACGTACCAAATCAATTCGCACTTCCCTCAACCAAAAAGAAAATGAAAAAATAAAACTATTCACACCACACAAAGAGAGTCTTGCCCCGTTTTACTATACAAATGCTATTCAAAGCTACACCCTCCTTCCATCTATATAGGGCTTAATGCGTTTTTCGATGCTAACTTTGACCAAATATTAGAGCAATGATATATGACATGCAACTTACACAAAGCACACCGTTAAATTCGTCTGTGAAAGGTTCTTTCAATGATATAATTTTCACATTGTGCATGTCATGTACTATTAATCTTGTCAATAGTCAAAGGCGGTCTTAAAAATCTCATTACGCCCTATATAGATGGAAGGAGGGAGTATGAATCCATGTTATGTCTGATTAAATTTTTTCGCTTGCTGTATAATGCATGTAACCTACTCATACCAACATTTTAGTGCATTCCAAATGTCTATACTACCGCTGCAATTCAAACTAAATTTGAATTCGTTTCTCTATTTCAATTAAGAATCTACAATCATGATTGTTGCCAACTTCAACCATCTTAGTTTCCTTGCTATCCGCCAGATATAAATCAGACGGCCTATAATGCAGGATGGCAGGCACACCATCATCAACAACTCCGTTTTTTATAAGAGTAGAGATAAAATATATTAAATGTAGTATACCATGTTTATTTCCGCTCTATGTGTGTGATTGTTATATATATTCACACAGGAAACAGCTATGACCATGATTACGCCAAGCTATTTAGGTGAGACTATAGAATACTCAAGCTTGCATGCCTGCAGGTCGACTCTAGAGGATCTCTATTCGTCTTTTACACCCACACAACCCTCTTATCTTTGTAGCTAGCGCTAACTTTCTCTTGTGCATGCACACGCCCACATCCCTCTCACCCTCCCTCAGCATTCTCTAGCTCCATCGCGCAAATTCGTCTTTTCACTTTAGGTCGTTCACCCACGGTGTGTGTAGTCCCCCCAGCTCCTTCTTTACGGCACACATCGATCGATATGCCTCTCTAGCCAGGTGTGCCTAGCACAAACACAAGCTTCCCCTCTTCTCTTGTCACCATCCATGCCTCACTCCCACCACTCTTTTCATTGTTCTCATACTCGCACACTCCTCCCCCTCGATATAGTATGCCTCTCGTACCACCTCCTACATGCATCCCTCTCTCTCTCTTTATCCTTCTCCTCATGCCTCATTTGCTTCTAACACACACATGCATGTATACCGATCGATCTCCCAACATATACCTAGATCGACTTTAACTACCCCCCATCGATCGACGTACCTCACAAGTTATGTCTCTCCTTTCTCTTACAAAGGGTGATCGATCTTCCTATGTAGTTACGTCTGCTTACCACAGCCACATCGTCCCCCCTCATCATTCGTGCATGCCTCCTGACCCGTCTCTCACACGCACGTGCACAGACAACAAGTAGCCATCTCCTCACTTATTGATATTGCGGGTGTGCCCCCCGTTTGTCTAGCAAGCCTATCCCACCATTTGTTAGAAGCAACTCCACTATCACCCCCTCCAACACTCTAGCTCTGTCTCTCTCCCAACCTTATTCATCTCCTGCACATATGCATTGATGCCGATCGATCTCCCTTAATAAATGAGGCAGATCGATCTCCTTAATACATGAGGTAGGCCTCTCTCCTCCTCCACACATATACCAGCCATTGTACCTCTATAGTTAATTGGGCCTCCCTCTTCCCCCACCACACACCGATAGTCGAGCGCTACAGGTAGGTATCCATGCCACAGAGACAAACTGCACATGTCCCATCTCACGTTCCAGTAGGCCAGCCACTCTATATCTTTGACGTGGGCACACACAAATTCGATGGTACTCTTTATCGATCGCGCGCGCGCACACACACACACATCATCATCCCTCTCTTCGATTCTATGGACACCTCAAGCCGATGATACCTCCACTCTCTTCTCGTGGATCGCCCCCTCTATATATATGTTATATCCAGGACTCTATTTCACACACATTGCATATGTTAAATATTTTGATTGACCCCCCCCCCCCACAAAAAAAACTCTCAAGAACCCACACACTATATCTCTCTAGGTTTGTATCTCTCTCACACAACCCCACGTAGGTGGTGTACGTATACAGGAAGAGAATACGTGCACCGTGCACGTACTCACGCTTCGTGCCCAGCCACACCCGCGCGGGTACACGGCGGAGCTCATTTCTTTACGAAATGGCAGCCCACGTGCTAATTTGAACGCCTGTAGCGGTTGTTTACCTAGGCAGGTCATGTACCACGCGTGCACGAAACAAAGTTCGACTTGACGCGTTGTCGCGTTATTTTTAAATAAAGTTATAGCGCTCAATGGCACGTACACAGAATATAAAACGATTTTTATGGAGGAAAAGGTAGTCCGCTCTTCAGAGTATCTCACACAAGGCTCCGGTGGCCTCTCTCTCTCACCGTTGGTCACTGATCCGGCCGCATCCTGTCTGCCGGGGGAAAGGGAGTGCGCTGGCCTCTCTCTCTCTCTCACTGTTGGTCACTGATCCGGCCGCATCCCGTCCGCCGGGGGAAAGGGAGTGCGGTGGCCTCTCTCTCTCTCACCGTTGGTCACTGATCCGACTGCATCCCGTCTGCCAGGGGAAAGGGAGGAAGTGCATCGTTTCTCCGTTCGACGGTGCCGAGGCAGCACGTCCCGATCTGCGGTACACGCTGTTCTCTCTGACCAAGCTCCGGCGCGGCAGGGCCTACGCCACCTGCTCGCAGATTCTGCCCGCTGCCGCTCACCTAGTTACATCCCGACGACCTCCAGGTATCCCCTCCGGCCTTGCTCCACTGCCCATTTTCCCACGTCGCTGCATGTGGATCTTCCATAGTTCTTTGCCCAAAACGTAGCTCGTCCGGCGTACTTTCCATATTGCATTCTCGTCCTCACACCGTTTTAGACAAACACAACCGTTGTTATCTTCCCTTAGGACAAGGAATATGCTTCTTTTTTGTCGTCGCATGTGTCATCAACTGTTATTGGCCAGTAATTGTTTCCTTTCTACCTCTTTTTTGCAAACAGGGCTATCTATTTCACCTTGTTGCTATTGTGACCTTTTGGTGAACTGCACAAATCACTTTTTTCTTAAGAGTGTTTTGTGCAGTTGTACTAAAATGTCACACGGGCAACGTCTCTACATTTCAGTGCAACTGCACAAAGGGAGATTGGTTTTGCTCTATCCTCCTCATCCAACTCCGAGCCTAATCTTCTCCAACTAGTTAGTCTTAAGAGAGACTGCAAAGGTGACCGACTTCTATTTGTGTGTTTATTGTTTCATCAGCAGTCCTCTATTATCGTAATCACACTTGATATCTTTGGAACAGGGACACTCAGCTCTATTTTAGTGGAACTGCACAAAATGATCGGAATGTTGCATGCTCGAGACAGCTACTTTTTTTCCCAACATGCCTTGTTGATTTAGACAGAGCTGGGGGGACGTTGCTGCCAATGAAAGCATGGATCAATTTTAATTTAACACCTTCTCACAACTTTGTCTTCAGTTGTGATGTAATTATTAGCTCCGATCTGCTAATAATTGACATGCATTAGCAAGGAAGTTAGTTTTTTGTTGTTTCCGAAAGAGCATCGATGGCAAGACACGCGAAACAAAAGCTGAAAGCTCACACCATTGTACAATTTCATGTCGCTGGAAAATTATTTGTATAGTAAGTCAATGATGTAAACAAATGATGGAAGCTTGATAGCATTGCCAGAAGCCTCTTCATCATCCGGGTCCATGTGCCATGCACAAAATTATACTCCTTCTTTCCTAAATATTTGTCTTTTTACAAATTTCAAACGGGCATATTTTAGAGTGTAGATTCACTCATTTTGCTTCGTATGTGTACTCCCTCCGTTCCTAAATATTCTATTCATCTTAACAGAGATTTCAACAAGTGACTACACACGGAGCCAAATGAGTGAATCTACACTCTAAAATATGTCTATATACATCTGTATGTGCCAGTCCATTTGAAATCTCTAAAAAGACAATATTTGAGTAGTCACTCGTTGAAATCTCTAGAAAGACAAATACTCCGGAGTATATTTAAGAACCGAGGGGGTAGTGCACAACCGCATGGGAGACTCAGCCCGGTCGTTGCGCCGCATTAATAGTGAGTAATGAGCAGTCAAATCATAAGCCCCACCTTTTCCCACTGTAAGTTGCTCTGAAGAAGCAACCATCAATACGCTCTTCTTTGAATCCGCTCATACTACTCCATCCGTCACTGTTTATACAGCGCGCTTCAGAAAAAAGAAAAAAAAATCTGTGGGACCAAGGCGACTAGCGGTCGACCTGAAAAATAGCATTGGTAGTTATAGCACGACGTCTATTACTAGAGGGAATAATGCGTACACACATGCATGCAGTGCTTCCACCCCGGGTACACACATGCATGCACTCCGTAGTAGTACAGTACATGGAGAGAAAATTGTGGACTTGATTGTGGTTACCACGCCCTAATTAATTGAGCATTAAACCAAACGTGTCTAAAGTCTCTCTGGTGGTGGAAATGCATTGAGAGAAATGCATCATAATGAAGCGCGCCCTGTAAACTGTGACGGATGGTGGAGTAGTATGAAGATGCAAAACCAAGTACGCGTACTACTGCGCTTGGCTCTTCGCCCCTTCGTGAAGTCGAACAATGATGGTACTCCGCATATTGGGTACTACAGTGTATGCCTTTGACAATCTGACACCGAATGGACTGATGCATGTCCACCGATGGTAGGTTGCATTAGTCAAAAGGCGTAAGCGAGCTTCACCTTGTCCTGCAAGCTTCTCCTCGTTCTGCGAGTTGACGGGACACACCAAAAAGTAGTGCTAGTCCATACTCCCTCCTTTCTGGTTAATATGGCTTAATCTTTTTGCGGGTAAATGAGAGAGCTTTATTCATATATAAGCACTCTTAGGACGATGGGCCAATACACTAGTCACTAGGAAGCGAGGTACCCCGCAAAAAAATAAGTAGGAAGCGAGGTGTTTCATCAAGCCAGCTCTCGGCCACATTCAAAGTGCAGCAAGCATGGTTCGCACGAAGATGCGCCGCAAGGTTTGCTGACCTGTTTACATGTTGAATAACAAAAAAAGAGGAAATATTACTGACCGCTACTATTTGTAACAGGATATGAGCCAGAATTAAGCGAGAATTGTGGCGAGTGTTCCATGGAATCAACTTCCATTATCACATGCAAGAACCCTCGAAGAGAACCAAATGTGTTGAAGATTCCTTTATCACATTTTAAAATTATAATAAGAGTGCAGACGCTCCTCCATCTGGTTCCTAGTACTAGTATAGTACGTACCTTTATGGACTATAGTAGTAGTACTAGTAAACTTTGCGCTTGGCTGTTCGGGAAGTCGAATAATAATAGCACTAGTAGTATAGTGTATGCTTCTGGCAATCTGACACCGAATTAACTGTTGCACGTCCACCGCCTGAGCGAGGGAGAGCTTGCATTAGTCAAAAGTTTCTCCTTGTCCTGCGAGCCACCGCGCGCAAGCTTCTCCTGTCCTGCAACCTTCTCCTCGTTCGGCAAGTTGAGGGACACAGCAAAGTAATGCTAGTCCATGCTGCCTCCTCTCCGGTTAATATGGCTTAATTTCAAACGAGATAAATACACTGTCTGTCACTGTATATTTATAAAAATACGGTCAGTGGACTTCATAATATGTTCATTGCACTCAATATATATATTTTCCGGTGTTCATACGGTCACTAGCTCACCCTGACTGAGTATGTGTGTGCATGCACGTGTAGGTTGAGAACTTGAGCGTGACCGTGTGCGTTTCGTTGTGTGCTCGGACATGCATGCATTAGGGTGTCGCGCGTGTTTTTGCGTCCATGTGTATGTGTGACGGTTGCATACACGTAGGGGGAGTACGTGTAGGGGCTACTAAGGAGCATTCAAATCACACAGTAAGTTAGTCGGAAGAAGCAACCATCATTTCACTCTTGAATGACACGTACGCAATATAAAATGGTTGATATGGAGAGAAAAAGAAAACCACTATATATACACTAGCAGGAGCCTAAGCTACAAGCCTGCTTGCTTAGGTTGCTCTCTTCACAAGCATAGAACAACGGGCCTGATCCCGCAGCTGGGGGAAGGGAACAATGTTCTGCGTAGACGCGGTCGACATCGGCGAGGGAGAAAACCCACAGTCGGTGCGTCCCAATCGAGGGTCACCGCTGTATGGGACGATGCCGCGTCCCAACCGCCCTTCTAGCTACAGCCCAACGTCCCAGGTAGTCCATCTTCCTTTTGGAGCCGGCTCTGCTCCACTGCCGTAGCTTCATCTCCATGTCGATCTTTCTCTACTTCTACCAAGTTCTACTTGTGATGAGTTTATGTCTCATGAACTAGTGCCAGTACTATTATTCTAATCGCACTTCTTCAATATCTTTGCCATTAGGGATGCTCAGGTCGATTTTAGTGGAACTTCACAAAAGCATCGTATGATCCGAGGGTGCCAGCCGTCTTTCCTTCGACAGGTTCTACCTGGCCAGGAAATTAAATCATGTTTAGGGTTTAGGGTTTAAGTCGTAGTGACCCCATCAGTAGTTTTTCTATCGTACACACTCTCACAACTTTTCTTTAGTTGTGAAGTAAATATTGGCTATGATCTGTGAATCATTGAGATGCATCAGCATGCGTGTTAGTTTTCCTTTGTATTTGATGGAATGTTGTAACGGGGCAACCTTGGAATAGGAATGAAAATGGAGTGGAAAAGTTTCCGTTTTTCCGGAGAAAAAATGGAAACGGAGAGAAACCAACGTTTCATTTCGTTGGATCGTGCCATCGAGCAAAACCAATGTTTAAATCATGTCTGTCGTGTTCGTGTCTCACCCTCCTCCATGGCTCGACCCCACACGGTCGCTCGGCATGCCACTCACCGCAAACCGAGTAGTATACCATAACTTTCCCGCCCGCTTGTCGATGGATCGAGCCATGGAGTACTAGCACTACTGGAAGAGATTGACGAGTTGGGGGAGGACAGCTAGCTATAGCACAGACTCCCAAGAACTTACTACTGGAAGAGATCGCGCATGTTTTAGCCGGCTATTGCGACCTTTGAACGCGGAGCAGCCGCGTGCACCCGAAAGCGGCGCGGGCGACGCTCTCTCGGCCGGTGCGCCGCTTCAATGCCGGCGCCATTGAGAGGTCGCGTCCGCTCTGGCCGGGCATGAATGCGGCACTGACCATTTCGGGCGGGAAACACGCGCGGGTGATGGAGAGGGTTCGGGTTGGTCAGGACCGGCCGTGGCAGCGGTCCGGACGTGCGCAAACAAGAGATGTTGTACATTAATATTGCTGCGTATATAATTAACAACGTAAATAATGTGCCAGTTGGACAAATATGATTGGAGATGGAGATGGAAATGGAATTTTACGTAAACACGGATATGCATGTCTATGTCTATGTGTGTGTGCGCGACAACTCTCGCGACCTGGAAGCGGGGGCGTGTTTTTGGTCGAGTTTTTTTCTTGGTATGTTAGAAAATCAGTTTTTCTAATTCACATCTAGATCTTATTTAAGGATATCACATCTAAGCTCCCACAAGTATATAATGTAGCAACAAGAAACAAAAAAACTAGGAAAAGACCACAAACAAAGTGGATATCAACTTATATGTGACATAACTATGTCACATCTAGATGTGTCCTAGACAGACCCTTAAAAAATTGTCCGCCAGTTTTCGTTTCTTTTTTCTGGGAACATGCGTATTCTATTTAAAACCACTGCTATGGAGATATTTTTTACTCCATTATAGCCTCTTGTTTGATAGAGTTTCTCGCGTCTCGCTCTCTCACCCTCTCCATATCAAAACAAGATGACAGTGTCCACTCTATCTCTCTCCTCACCGGTGGTCACAGATCGGGCCGAATCCCGTCCGCTGCGGGAGGTGAGGAGGTGCAGCATTGACGTTGTCGCCGTCGGCGACGGAGGAAGCCGATGCGCACCGTCCTCTCGGAGCCGGCGCTGGCGCGGACGAAGATCCTCCGCACCCTTGTTCGCTGCCGTTGTGTGGGCAGATCCCGCCCGCCCGCCTAGACGACATCTCGCCCACCTGAGGTATAACTTCTTGTAGTGGTCCAGCTCCCTAGGTCGCTGCGTGCGGGTTTTCTTCTATGCGACTACTCCCCAGCTCCCCATGCATAGTAGATAGGGTTCGTCGGCTGGTCCAACATCACCTACTAGTACTATTATAGAGGAAATGCCATGCAAAAAGTTGTCCTGATTTATGCCTCGGTGGAGGTATACATGTTGTTTCGACAAAGAGTACATGGTGGTTGTGCGGTCATTGTCCATATGGTGGTAGTACTATCACTGTTTAAATGAAGAAATGCTTTTTTTCTCGGGTATCCTGGTTTAGTTCCCATCAAGATAATTATGATGCTTCTGTTTGTTGGTGTACTTTTCATTAATTCTTATTGACAATTGAGATGTCATTGCTAACCCTTTTTTATATTTTTGGAAACAGCGATGCGTGTCTCCATACCCGGGCATGTCTTCCTCAATTTTAGTGGAACTGCACAAAATTGGATGGCCATTGTTGTTCCGCCTCATCCTCCTTTATTGGCCAGTAACTGTTTTCTTTTTTGCCTCTTAAAACAGGGATATCTATTCAACTTGTTGCTATATAAAATTTAAATGTCACACCGGCAACTTTGCTTGATTTCAGTGCAACTGCACAAAACTTGATTGGATTTCCTATTCGTGTTGGTAGATTCGTATTTTATGTTGGTCGTCTCATGAAAGGTCAGTACATGCCTTCATCCACATGATTGTGTAGTGTGCTTTGAGATGCTGTGCTACTTGTATTGGTATTGTTTTAAATAAATGATGAATTGAAGCTATTGTTTTGCTGTCTTTTCCCATTAAGTAGTGAACAAAAATGGGACCAACCCAGACATGATGCTTGTTGCTTTGTTACAACAAATTTAGCATCACCCCCTTTATAAGCCAGTAATTGATGCCACTCTCAGAATTAACTATTGAATCTTATTTCAAAACTGCAACACTTGTTATGGATTGGCGGGATTACCATTTTTGTGGCCGCATGTTTCATCCTCCTTTATTAGCCAATAATTGATTCCTTTTTTGCCTCTGTTTATACAGGGATATCTATTCAACTTGTTGCTATTGTGACATTTTGCTTCGCTACGCGAAACACTTTGCTTGATTTCAGTGCAACTGCACAAAACGAGATTGGATTTCCTGTTCGTGTTGGCAGATTCGTACGTGATCTTGTGTGCGTCATGATAGGTTGGTACTTGCCTTCATCCACATGATCGTGCAGTGTGTTTTGAGATGCTGTGCTACTTGTATTGATACTGTTTTAAATAAATGATGAATTGAAGCTATTGAATTACTGTCTTTTCCCATTAAGTAGTGAATAAAAATGGGACCAACCCAGACATGATGCTTGTTGCTTTGTTACAACAAATTCAGCATCGCCCCCTTTATAAGCCAGTAATTGATGCCACTCTCAGAATTAACTGCTGAATCTTATTTCAAAACTGCAACACTTGTTAGGGATTGGCGGGATTACCATTTTTGTGGCTGCATGTTTCATCCTCCTTTATTAGCCAGTAATGGATTCCTTTTTTGCCTCTGTTTATACAGGGATATCTATTCAACTTGTTGCTATTGCGACATTTTGCTTTGCTACGCGAAACACTTTGCTTGATTTTAGTGCAACTGCACAAAACGAGCTATTCGTGTTGGCAGATTCATATTTTATCATTGTCGGTCTCATGAAAGGTCAGTACAGGCCTTCATCCACATGATTGTGCATTGTGTTTTGAGATGTTGTGCTACTTGTATTGGTATTATTTTAAATAAATGTTGAATTGAAGCTATTGTATTGCTGTCTTTTCCCATTAAGTAGTGAACAAAAATGGAACCAACCCAGACATGATGCTTGTTGCTTTGTTACAACAAACTCTGCATCACCCCCTTTATAAGTAGATGGAAGCACATACTGTTGTTGCACCCACTCTACCCTGGAACTGAATCTTAGTTCAAAACTGCAAACACTTGTTAGGGATCGGCAGGAGTACCATTTCTGTTAGGGATCGACCGGAGTACATGTTTAAGACATGTATTGTTCAGATAATGTCTCTGTTATTATATATCAGTTACAGACTTACGGTGTTTTACAAATGGTACTATCCTGCTTTGTAGTTCTTTCTACATGTTTAACCAAGGTATTGTTAAGATAATGTCTCTGTTAAAATGAATCAATCGCATTGTTTTAGGAATGATATTTTTCTGCTTTTTCGTTCTTTATACATCTTGAAACAAGGCATTGTTAAGATAATGTCTTAGTTGATATGAATGAATCACACTAATTGAGAATTGCTACTCTCCTGCTTTATTTCCCATTAAGATAAGGTAGATCAGTAGATGTTTTTCTTCTGGGAGTACAAGTCATCAACCGTTATTTCTCAGTAATTGTTTCCCTTATACCTTTTGTTGCGTACAGGGATATCAAAATTAAAGCTCGGTTTTATTCCGACTTCGATTTTAGTTCAACTGCACAAAAGGAGCCAATGTGTCCAAGGCAAACTGCTGCATTACTGGGTCCAGTTGGTCGTTCCACTTTGCAGAAAGAAGCAGTCATTGTTTGCGCTACATTACAGAAGAATGACCGAGAAGCTTTACAGAGTATTAGGCCTTCCACTATGTAGGACAAAAGAGGTGCCAATTTCACCTTTTCTTAGTTTAGCACCGATCCCTCCATTGCTACAGCCGGTGCCATAAATATTAGACACCGGTGACATGACTAGTCTGCAGAGACCATTGGCAATTTAACAACACGTGGAATGCCCTGGGCAAGAAGTGCCCAAACAAGTACAAGAAGCGACAGGACTCCACGATCATAGGCATTACATATTTTGAATGGGAAAAGCTTGTCAAAGTTTAATCATTGATGTTAGCAAGAAGCGACAGGACTCCACGATCATAGGCATTACATATTTTGAATGGGAAAAGCTTGTCAAAGTTTAATCATTGATGTTAGCAAGAAGACGTTAGTTTAATATATTGGAATTGGAAAACCTTGTCAAAATTTGCTCATTGATGTTAGCCAGAAGACATGCATTTGATATTTTTGAGTGGGACGCCCTTGTTGTGAGCAGCATCAAGTGTTTTTTCCTATTCCTGTGTTCAGTTTAGAAGTAAATAGTTACTCTGCTGAGATATTCCTGTGTAAGAGTTTGTTCTGAATATTGTCTATGTAATGCCAGGCCTTGTATTTGATTGCAAAGTTGAGCTTGGAATGTTGTGGCATGCGGCATCACGAGCTGTTCACCGTGCCTCCCGAGAATAATGCTTCGTATTGTTTTGCATGTCGATCTAATGCCAGTGATTTGCTTGTTAAGAAGATCATCCTCTTCTATTGTTTCCGTGCTTAAGAAGTTCATCGTCTGATGTTTCATTCATACCCTATACGACAAGTCGGGTAGGTTATATGTGAAACCATATGATCTTCCGACCAACTCATGATATTAGGCCGTGATTGGATCATCGTTTTCCAACCAAAACTGCTTGTAAAATTGACGCTTGTAAATTAAAGCAGATGGTCTCGGGCGAAGGCGCTTGGTTGATCGATTTCGACTAGTAACATATCGGAAGTACTTGACACACGATAAAAACGCTAAATGACACTCGGACGATTGCTAATCCAGCTGTTAGCTGCTATTTCAGCCTTGCCATGGATGGCATGATACGCACGTCGTGCATGTATCGCCTGGTAATGTCGTCCATATAGCAGTGCTCGTAAAATATACACTGGTCTCTCAAATTACATGTGTAACCTGCCGGTTTTACTTACAGACCTCGGGCCCTCGGTTTCATTACGCCTATATTTTACGCGTTGTTTTCAATGACGAGTAAATAACACTTGTATGTTAATACAGGTTTGAAATAAACCAGAGCTCCCAAGCGCGGCCTTACCGTTTCATGCTGTCTCAGTTTCTCGAAGGTGCTCATAGGTGTCCGATGATCCTGGCTTCCTGAATGAGTAGCGGGCGCTGTATCAGACCATCCGTAGGGCCCGCGAGGCCCTCTCCGTTGTCCTTCAAGTTGTTGCGCTCGTTGTGACGCCGAGCATTGTTAACATCGTCAACGAACATGAGGATTCAGGAGATGAATTTATTTTGACTGGATGACACTAAGGACCCACTAGGGCCATAGCCGTACGTACGCAAGTGCCTCCTTATTATGTACAACTATATTTTTTTTTGCTTTCTCCTGGTTTCTTGACATCACGGTCCCACAACATTGTCAACCTATGTAGTCAATATAAACGAGAGAATTGCACAAGGTGCGGCCGACAGCTGGGACCAAGCAGCTCGAGCAGTATTTGTGTTTTTGAGGCGTGAGCACTGCAGAGTTTTTCTTGGCGATGATTTCGTTGTTGTTCAGAGGAGAGCAGGGTATTAACTGGGTGGACTGTGGCCCGTCTAGCCCAAGCCAGATATCCAGCCCAGATACTAATTTTTTCAAGATGAAAATGGCTAGCCCAGCTATACGTCTTTTTGAAGAATACCCAGGCAAGGTCAACTTGTTATTCTCTGCCCCGTTGGGCTGCAAATCTTTCCTAGGAGGGATGCATTAGGCTTAACAGGAAAATGGGCTTTAAAAATAATATATGGGATGTAATTATAAAAACTGGGCAGTACTATAAAAAAATGCACCAAACACAAAATTAGTTTATAAAATATTGTTTATGGATTTTGAAAATCTAAAATTTTCATTTTTGCGCGCGCAATATTTCGTTGGATTTTTACGTAATACAAATTTATATTTAATCTGACTAGAAATTTTGGGATAAAAATATTTCGGAGCCCATCAAAATGTGGGAAATTTTATTGAATTCTGTCTTCAACGGTTGGTTGAAATTATTAATCATTGTCCTAGCTAGAAAATGGGCTGTACTTTTAACAAACTATAAATGGGTTGTTGTAAATTCCATTAGAATTCCAAAATGGGTTGTACATTCTTACAAAACGCAAATGGGCTATAAGTTCTCTGCCACACATTTGTGGGCCTACTAAGTGACGCGTCCCCTAAAAAAATAAGTTGACGCGTATGCAAGGCTTTGCCAACTTATTATAGTCAACACACGGTTCTAGCAGCAGTGGCCGTTGGATGTCTATCCAACGGATGTCGTGCTTCTTCTTCAATCTCGGATATTCTTAGCTTCGGCCGCCCAAAAAATGATTCCTCCCCCTGACATCTGGGGCGCACCGTTTTGGAGGCCGACCTGTGAGCCTACTAAGTTGGAGCATACCAAGGGCTTTGTCAACTTAGTCAATAATAAATGTTTCTAGCTTCAGTGACCGTACAATGTCCATCCAACGGCCGTAGTGCTTCTTCAACCTTTGGTCTTCTTGGTCCATCCGCCCAAAGCAGTGCCAGTTGTGCCACCTGCTCCTGCCTCCCGTGGCCGGCTGTGCTGCCGCGGAGGCCTCACCGCCCCCATACTATTCCCACCGCTAGCCAGGCCATCCCTCCACTCACCCACACCCCCTGTTATTCTGCGGCAACGGCTGCCTCACACCGCAGCGGAACCAGTGAACCCTTGTACTCCTCTCCGCGCGGGCTTCCGCTGCTGCGTCTTCCCCGGCTCCGTGTCATCCCCTTCCTAGGCCTCGCCGTCGTCCAGACCACCGCCCTGGTGCTCTCGGCGCGGCGTGGTCAACATGGTCAACGACCACTTCCATCGGAAGAGTACTGTACGTGGAGAGGCTGACAGCTGGGTCCAGGCGGCCGCAAGGAAGTGCCTCCTTATTATGCGCAAAATAATTATTCCTCCACCTTACAGTAGGGACCCACCAGACGGGCCACCTTATTTCACAAAAAAACGTTTCCCCCTGACTGCTCCGACCCACCGGACGGGCCAGCGTATTTCGCAACAAAAAAAACGTTCCCCCCGCTATCAGCTCGGACCCACCGGAAGTGCCTCCTTATTACGCACAAAAAAATGAATACTCCCCCTGCTAGCTGGGACCCACCATGGTGGGAGGCTGACTTGTGGGCCTACTAAGTTGACTGGGATGGGGGCCTTTGTCAACTTTAGTCAATATGAACGATTCTAGCTCCAGTGACCGTACAATGTCCATCCAACGGCCGTAGTGCTTCTTCAACCTCTGGTCTTCTTGCTCCAGCCGCCCAAAGCAGCGCCGCTCATGCCGCATGATCCTGCCTCCCGTGGCCGGCTGTGCTGCCGCGAAGGCCTCACCGCCCCCTACTATTCCCACCGCTGGCCAGGCCCTGCGGTGACGGCAGCCTCACACCGCAGCCGAACCAGTGAACTCTCGTACTCCTCTCTGCACGGGCTTCAACTACCACGTCTTCCCCGGCTCCCCATCGTCCCCTTCCTAGGCCTCGCCGTCGTCCACCGCCCTGGTGCTCTCGGTGCGGCGTGGTCAACGTGGTCAAGGAACGACTTCCATCGGACGTGGACTGTACGTGGAGAGGCTGACAGCTGGGTCCACGGCCGCAGCAAGGAAGTGCCTCCTTATTACGTGCAAAATAATTATTCCTCCACCTGACAGCGGGGACCCACCGGACGGGCCACCGTATTTCGCGAAAAAAATGTTTCCCCCCTGACTGCTGGGACCCACCAGCTACACCTTCGCACGCAAGGAAGTACGTCCAGGAAAAAAACAAAACGATTCGCCCCCCTGACTGCTGGGACCCACCAGCTACATCTTTGCACGCAAGGAAGTGCGTGACAGTCAGGACCCACCTGGTCGAAGCGTACGTAGCGTTGTCATTCTGGTCGCGAACGTGTACGTACATATATACCGGTCAATGTAGAGGCGCGCACGTGTCGTAGTAGAGGCGCGCACGTAGCATGTACACGTACGTACAACGGTCAGGGTGCAAGAAAGAAAATACGGCCACATATGTGTACATACGGGCGGGGTCTCGAACGCCTACTCGCGCATACGTACGGCGAGGGCTTGTGTACATGGCTGGGTCAGAACGGAGAAACAGTGTCGTCATCGTGTTCATGGGGAGGCAACAGAATGCGTCGTGTTCATGAGGAGGCAACGGAATGCGTCGTGTTCATGGGGAGGCAACGTAATGCGCTGTGTTCTTCGGGAGGGCTTGGACGGAACAGGCGATGGAAATGAGGCCTGGCGTACCGCAGAACGGAGGAAACGGCCTTGTGTTCGACCGGCCACGTTCGAAACGGTATCCTGTTCATCGGGAGGGGTGTGGCGTACCGCAAAATGGAGGAAACGGACCTCCTACGGTCGAAACGGGGGTCCTGTTGATCGGGAGGGGTGTGGCGTACCGCAAAACGGAGGAAACGGACCTCCTACAGTCGAAACAGGGGTCCTGTTGATCGGGAGGGGTGTGGCGTACCGTAAAACGGAGGAAACGGACTTGTGTTGCAGCGCTACGGTGGAAACAGGGGTCCTGTTCATCGAGAGGGGTGTGGCGTACCGCAAAATGGGACTCCACGGGACATTGTTCATCTCCACCGTCGACCTCCTCCAGCCTCCACGGGCTCCTGTTAATCCAGCCTCCACGGGCTCCTCTTCATCCAGCCTCCACCGCGCGCTACTCCACTGGCTACTGTTCAACCACCCCTCCACCGTCTACTGTTCATCCAGCCCTCCACACCACGGGGTCCTGTTCAACCACCCCTCCACGGGCACCCCTCCACCGTCTACTGTTCATCCAGCCCTCCACACCACGGGGTCCTGTTCAACCACCCCTCCACGGGCACCCCTCCATCGTCTACTATTCATCCTGCCCTCCACACCACAGGGTCCTGTTCATCCACCCCTCCACAGGCACCCCTCCACCATCTACTATTCATCCAGCCCTCCACCACACCCCACGGGGTCCTGTTCATCCAGAGGCAACGCCACCGCTCACTGTTCATCCAACCCCCCCCCCTCCGCAACACTCACTGTTCATCCCATCGATCGGCTTCAGTTAGCAGCAGTAGCGAAGGAATCGCTCGATCGGGTTCAGTTAACAGCCATCGATCGATCGCTCGGGTTCAGTAACACGTATCCTACAGTGCAATCGCTCGGGTTCAGTTAGAGCCCAACGCCTCGCTCGGGTTCAGTTAGAGCCAACGCCTCGCACACACGTGCGTACGTGTACGAGAGAAACGCGCATCGCTCGGCCCCCGACCTCCCACCGTAACCGGGAACTCGCCAAAATTTTCCTCCCCCTCGCTTCTACCACGGTTTTTTCCGTCATGGATGGCCCAAAGAATGTCATGCAGCTGCGTCTTCGGCCCGCCCAGGACGAAAAGCCCATTTTCTGTCATGATTTTTTGTCATAGAAGTAGGATCCCACCACATCTATGATGATACCGGGTTTTTTCACAATTATCGTCATAGAAGTGTCATATGTATGACAAAAAAAATTCGTTCGGCCCAAAATGTCACGGATGTGTCTTTTTTTTGTAGTGAAAGGACACCGCAAGATTGAACCCAAAGCTAAGCACTTCTCCCATTGCAAGAAAGATCAATCTAGTAGGCCAAACCAAACTGATAATTCGAAGAGACTTGCAAAGATAACCAATCATACATAAACGAATTCAAAGAAGATTCAAATATTGTTCATAGATAAACTTGATCATAAACTCACAATTCATCGGTCTCAACAAACACACCACAAAAAGAAGATTACATCAAATAGATGTCCACAAGAGAGGAGGAGAACTTTGTATTGAGATCCAAAAGGAGAGAAGAAGCCATCTAGCTAATAACTATGGACCCGAAGGTCTGAAGTAAACTACCCACACTTCATCGGAGAGGCTATGGTGTTGATGTAGAAGCCCTTCATGATTGATGCCCCCTCCGGCGGAGCTCCGGAAATGGCCCCAAGATGGGATCTCATAGGTACAGAAAGTTACGGCGGTGCAATTTGGGTTTTGGCTCCGTATCTGGTAGTTTGGGGGTACGTAGGTATATATAGGAGGAAGAAGTACGTCAGTGGAGCAACGTGGGCCCCACGAGGGTGGAGGGTGCGCCTGGGGAGGGGGGGTAGGCGCACCCCCTACCTCGTGTCCTCCTGGTTGCTTTCTTGACGTAGGGTCCAAGTCCTCTGGATCATGTTTGTTCCGAAAATCATGTTCCCGAAGGTTTCATTCCATTTGGACTCCATTTGATATTCTTTTTCTGCAAAACTCTGGAATAGGCAAAAAAACAGCAATTCTGGGCTGGGCCTCTGAATAATAGGTTAGTCCCAAAAATAATATAAAAGTGTATAATAAAGCCCAATGATGTCCAAAACGGGATACAATATAGCATGGAACAATCAAAAATTATAGATACGTTGGAGACGTATCAGAGTTGTACCCCAGCGACGGTTTGGTTACCCACGTCCGGGTTGACAGGAATTCCTTAAGAAAAGGGAGGCACGATCTTCGCTTGGATAAGACTGATACGCCCATTTTGCATCATGCTTTTATATCGATATTTATTGCATTATGGGTTGTTATTACACATTATGTCACAATACTTATGCCTATTCTCTCTTATTTTACAAGTTTTACATAAAGAGGGAGAATGCCGGCAGCTGGGATTCTGGGCTGGAAAAGAAGCAAATATTAGAGACATATTCTGCACAGCTCCAAAAGTCCTGAAACTTCACAGAAGCTATTTTCAGAATATATAGAAAATACCGAGCGCAAGAAGTTCCAGAGGGGACCCACACCCTGGCCACGAGGGTGGGGGGCGCGCCCTACCCCCTGGGCACGCCCCCTGCCTCATGGGCCCCCTGGTGGCCCTCCGATGCCCATCTTCTGCTATATGGAGTCTTTCATTGAGGAAAAAATCATAAGCAATCTTTCGGGACGAGACTCCGCCGCCACGAGGCGGAACCAATCTAGGGCTCCGGCGGAGCTGTTCTGTCGGGGACACTTCCCTTCCGGAGGGGGAAATCATCGCCATCGTCATCACCAACGCTCCTCTCATCGGGAGGGGGCCAATCTCCATCAACATCTTCACCAGCACCATCTCCTCTCAAACCCTAGTTCATCTCTTGTATCCAATTCTTGTCTCTAAGTCTGGGATTGGTACCTGTAGGTTGCTAGTAGTGTTGATTACTCCTCATAGTTGATGCTAGTTGGTTTATTTGGTGGAAGATCATATGTTCTGATCCTATATGCATATTAATACCCCTCTGATTATGAACATGAATATGCTTTGTGAGTAGTTACGTTTGTTCCTGAGGACATGGGAGAAGTCTTGCTATTAGTAGTCATGTGAATTTGGTATTCGTTCGATATTTTGATGAGATGTATGTTGTCTTTTCTCTAGTGGTGTTATGTGAACGTAGACTACATGACACTTCACCATTGTTTGGGCCTAGGGGAAGGCATTGGGAAGTAATAAGTATATGATGGGTTCCTAGAGTGACAGAAGCTTAAACCCTAGTTTATGCGTTGCTTTGTAAGGGGCTAATTTGGATCCATATGTTTCATGCTATGGTTAGGTTTACCTTAATACTTCTGTTTTAGTTGCGGATGCTTGCAATGGGGGTTAATCATAAGTGGGATGCTTGTCCAAGTAAGGACAGCACCCAAGCACCGGTCCACCCACATATCAAATTATCAAAGCATCGAACGCGAATCATATGAACATGATTAAAACTAGTTTGAGGATAATTCCCATGTGTCCTCGGGAGCACTTTACTTCATATAAGAGTTTGTCCAGGCTTGTCCTTTTCTACAAAAAGGATTGGGCCATCTTGCTGCACCTTATTTACTTTTATTACTTGCTACTCGTTACAAGTTACCTTATCACAAAACTATCCGTTACCGATAATTTCAGTGCTTGCAGAGAATACCTTGCTAAAAACCGCTTATCATTTCCTTCTGCTCCTCGTTGGGTTCGACACTCTTACTTATCGAAAGGACTAGATAGATCCCCTATACTTGTGGGTCATCAAAGACGCGCCAATAAGACCACGTCTTGGGGCATGGGGCGACGGGCCGGCTAAAACGGTTTGCAAGTAGTGGCCGGGAAGGCGTGGTGTCATATTACCAAAAAGTGGTTGGTGGGTTGAACTCGTGAAATATTATGTCCTCTGCGGTTGTGCATACAAGTCTGGATACAATCATTACATCTGAAGATCAACGAGGATTTCGGAAGGGGGAACCCGCCTTGCAATGCCGAAGACAATCTGCGTGCCGGACTCCTCGTCATTGAAGCCAGGTTCAGGGGCTACTGAGGGAGTCCTGGACTAAGGGGTCCTCGGGCGTCCGGCCTGTTATCCATGGGCCGACTCAGGCCTATATGACCGATCGATCGAAATACTCCTGATGGGTTGTGAATACATGAAGGCCGAAGACTGTACCTGTGTCCGGATTGGACTCTCCTTGGCGTGGAAGGCAAGCTTGGCGACCGACTATGAAGATTCCTTCTTATGTAACCGACTCTATGTAACCCTAGATCCCCCCATGGTGTCTATATAAACCGGAGGGGTTAGTCCGGAAAGGATATACTCATTACCATAGTCATACATGCTAGGCTTCTAGGGTTTAGCCATTACGATCTCGTGGTAGATCAACTCTTGTAACACTCATATTCATCAAGATCAATCAAGCGGGGCGTAGGGTATTACCTCCATAGAGAGGGCCCGAACCTGGGTAAACATCATGTCCCCCGTCTCCTGTTACCATCGATCCTAGACGCACAGTTCGGGACCCCCTACCCAAGATCCGCCGGTTTTTACACCGACAACGAGGCCGCGGCGGACTGCGGCAGCGGAAAGGACTGGAGCGGGTCAAGCGACGGCGCGCCGCAAGTCACGGCAGCAGCAGGGGAGGAGGCGCGCACCAAGGCGGTGGTGGCTGGCGAGTGACGCAGAAGGGAGAGCGGGGCACGCACGCGCGAGAGCAGGGGACCGCACGGGGTGCGAGCAGTGCGAGGGCGGGCGCGGTGGCGCGGGACGCGGCCGGTGCATGCCGTGGAGGGCAAGGCGAGGCTTGGCCGATGCGGGCGCGCGGCCAGGGCACGCGCGGGCGATGACCACGACGGTGCGCAGGAGCAGAGACGGGGCGGACGGCGCACGGTGAGTACGCGGGGCGAGGGAGAGAGGAGGACTGGGGTCCTCATCGGGGGCTGTAGGGGTTCGGGCAGCGGTGCCTGAGGAGGAGGACGAAGATGGCGTTCTGGCGGGGAGGCAGGCCGTCGTGGTGGCTCCGGGCGGTGGGGGGGGGGGGTCCGGTGACGGCGGCGGCATCCGGGACGTTGAGCGGCGACGGGGTCGCAACCCCGATCCAGATCGGATCGGGAGGGGAGCGGGAGAGAGTGGGGGAAAGTGGGGCAGTTGGGCTAGGGTTCCGGGTGGAGTGGGGTGTTATGGGGAGTGGGGGTGGCCGGTTCGGCCAGCCTGGTGGCCCAGTTGGGCCGAACGGCCCAGGAGGGGTTGGTTCCCCAATTTTGTTGGGTTTTTTTATTTTTCTGTTTTGTCTTTTACTTATTCTTTTCTGATTTTTTAACCTTTAATAGATTTTAGTTTAAATAAAATACAACAACAGTCCCTAAATTAGTATTACTAAAAACCCACTGCCACAAACAACTTAGTACATTTTAGAAAGTAGTTTGTATTTGTTTATTAATTTACGAGCATTTAATTAATAGTTTTACCACTATTTTATTTATTATTGTGCATTTAACTACTTTATAAAAGTGTGATTTCTCCACCAATATTTATTATGAATTACTTGCTACATTTAAAACATTTTAGTTTTGACTTTTGAAAACTTTTCTAGTTTGACTTTATTTTAAATTTGAATTTGAACGAGTTTTGAATCATTGCGAGATTATCAATAGTAATCGTGGTGATGTGGCAACATTAGTAGAGGGTTACTGTAGCTTAATTATCCGCGCGTCATAATTCTCCTCCACTACAAGAAATCTTGTCCTGAGATTTAAGAGGTAGAGCAGGAGGAAAAGTCTGGTTACGATATTCTAAAGGATCTTCTCGGTCTTGGCTGCTCTTCTCGAAGAAGTTAATCTCTTTCTTTGATGTCTTCAACTCTCTGCTTCAGGTCATCATGATGAAGTCGTCATCCCTTCTTTTATTTTTATTTTTTGAGAATCCCGTCGTACTTACGAATAGGTAAGGGCAGCTCAGCAACGATAGAATGCTATAAAGGGTAATCATTTGGGGCTATCCCAGGAATGAACACAAGAGTACCTCTCGAGTTGAATGAATGAAACATATCGAGAGCCAAGTAATAAGGTACCAAGTAAGAAGGTACTATAAGACATTTCAAGCGGATAGACAATCGTTCGTTGCCTGAAACAGAGTGTGAAAGGGGTTCAAAGCCACGAGAATAAGTATTGTGTTTAATACCAGAATTGATGATCACACGGAAGGTGGCTCGTGAATTACATACGAAGCCAAGCGTGAGGAATAACTTTGGAAACAGGTGGTGTATAGGAGAGTCAGGTTTTGATCCAGTGGAACTGTGGGTTATGGGCCCACCATGTGGGTTAAAAGTAGGAGCGGTGACACCTTGCATGGTCATGATAGCAAGGCATGTCAGAGGGTAGCCTGTAAGTTATGTCGGCAACAACATCGATACCAAGGGCGAGCGACGAAGAGAACCATTTCCCTGCTCGTTGAACAAGGCGGAGCAATAGGCAAAGTTCTCGTCCATCGGTGGCTACCCGAATGTCATCAACAATAGTAACAGGGTCTTGCTGACAGAATTGTACACCGAGGTGTTTACATAAGTAGGAGAATATTACTGCTTAGATCATATATATCACAAAAAAATGTTAAACCAACCAATGGAAAGGAAAATATGATTATCAGATTAAATAGAACAGTGGAAAGGAAAATGTGTTTAAACACATATTTCAAGGGTATATCCTTCCCAGGGACAAGTAGAGCATGATATCCATGACATGATATAATGTAGAAAACTGTTTAGGTAGGGGAGAGAATTTCATGACATTACCCATACAACGGTGTTTGGATAATTGAGCAGGAAACATTTAGCATTGGGCTTCAAATGTTCTTGTTGAAAATCAAAATACCATAGACATGCTTCGAGATAGCATTGACATGGTCAACAGGTGAAGATCAGACTTTGAAAACACAAAGGATCCATCAGGAATAACTTGTAGAATAAGT
This sequence comes from Triticum urartu, assembly GCF_003073215.2. Taxonomy (NCBI): domain Eukaryota; kingdom Viridiplantae; phylum Streptophyta; class Magnoliopsida; order Poales; family Poaceae; genus Triticum; species Triticum urartu. The sequence goes on from NC_053027.1 coordinate 449,803,199, forward strand.
CTTACAATTTCCTCGTGGAAGAATGCATAACCTTAGTGAAAAGGAATCTATAACAACACGGCCTCGGGCCAGGTGTGCTAGGCATGACATCACCTTACCGGGTCACATAAAGACCAATGTGATAACTCTTGGAAATATGTTCCAACCATCATATCTGACCGAGATTCAAATCTGATTGGTGTCAGGATAACTCAGACTTAGGATGCATGAGAAGAAAGGTGCAACACAAATTGTCGATATGACATTGTAAGACTCTCGGGAATTGAACTATGGAAGCGAGTTCCGAAACAAGAGTTCATCATTAAATCAAGGAGAGGTGAGGAGGTTCCTAATTGACTCAACGACAATTCATTGAGATTTTCAATAGATGGATTTCCACACTTATGTGAACAAGGAGATAATATTTGTCAGATCAAATGATATAATGAGGTATGCTCGAGGAAAACATACACAATTAAACATTGATCGAAAAGTGCATAAAAATATGGAATAAGTAGCACGATCAATGTTAGCATGATGAGTCAATAATCGATCACATGAAGAAAGAAACTATCGTTTGTAACTTATAAGCAATAGGGTTACTAGAAGTTTTGAATTCACACATCATAGTTCATTTATCGGCATTCCAGTTATAAACAATACGGGGACCAAGAAGGAATGGTGATGGTGACAAGTATCACTTGTATCAAGAATTCTCAAGAGGTGGTGAAATCCCCACGACGGTCTTGACATAAAAGGTGGTAATATTCCAAGGTAAAGAAGAACAAATGCTGGATAGCAAGGAACTCAAGGTATAACACAAAACACAAACAACTTTGTGTTGGACGGAAGGCAATAAAGTGGTAGATGATAACACGAATCATCGAGGGCAAGGATGGTATTTCTCGTTATGAATTCAATAGATATCCTGGAAGGAGTCAAAATATTGATGATGATCAATTTTTTCGAGAGGCTCCATGAAGAAGCAATCGAACAATGATGACATCAAGTCAAAGGAATGATGAAGCAGAAGGTTATTGGAACCAAGGTACAACACAAACTCATAATAAATCTTGTTGTTCAAGGTGAAATGATATAATGAGGAAAATCGACGTAAGCTTAGTTCATTGTCAAAAATTGTGCTCTGGGAAGAAGGACCAGGTAGCACAGTTAAAGGTCTGCACGATAATGATATAGCCGATCAGGGTAGGAATGACTTGAAGGATTATCAAACTCGTAAGCAAGGAATTAAGAGTTACTGAATCGGCATGCGGAATCGATTCACTTATCAGTGTTCTTGAGTGACTAATAACTCAGAACCTGGGGGAAATCTGAAATCAGTGAGAAACAATACTAGATGTAGACTCACAGGAAACGACATAGTTCTTTGATATTCTCGAGATACCGGAGGGTAATACTCGAAGGTAGAGCGGAATAGAGGTTGGATAGGTGCATTGTTCTGCAGAAGACAAGTACTTAAACTTATCCGAGAAAAGGAATCAAAGAAGAAAAATCATGGTCGAAACCACGGTTGTAGATGACCAAACATAAATACAAGATGAACTTATAACAAAGGGGTAATTATTTTTACGAGAAGATTTCATGATAAGATCTGCGTCATGTCCATGGGCACGAACACAAAGTTCAAGGTCGACTCCCACTTCTCCAATGCATGACCATTCATTCACTGCTCTATTAAAATGAGTTGAGTGTGAAAACCTACCTAGTGAATTACCAGAGGAGTATGACCCGTGAAAACTTTCAGGTTCACACAGATTAAAGAAGGCATAGGTTCAACCCATCGGGGCATCTTAGAAACATATACCACAAGCTTGAAGAGTAAATATCACCAGCTCGAAAGCATAGCATGGTTGGCCAATTCAGAGAATAGGAATTACCAATGGCATTATGTATCAGGGAAAGAACTTCTAAAGTGATTGAATATGAAGGACGTTGTCGAATAAAATCCAACAAAGCATCCGGTGGTCCTCAAGGGTTCTGAGGTGAGCATCGGTGCTCAACCAGAGGAAGAAAGAATGTAAGGAGATCATATTGTAGAAACAACTGACTAATTCAAAGCTCAAATGCAAAAGAATTATGATTTCCAAATCAAGGGATCAGAAGCAAACACTCTGATTAAGGATGGATAAGCTGGGCCAGCTTAGGGGTACAATCGATGGCAATTGATTTTTGAGATGCAGCCCATGTTTTAAAAAAACATCTCAGCCAAAAGGATGAATTCTAGGATCTGATTGAGGATTGCAAGCATTCGCAATATATTGAATCGAAGGACTCAAAATGATAATGACAAAGGATGCCAATAAGATCACCAGACTTATGGGATTAATCATAATGCAAGCAAGCAAGAATTTCAAGAGCAATAGGTTGTTGAGGATTTTCGGAAGATCGAATGGTATTTCAAAAACTTTTGTGAAATACATGAATCAACTGGGGATGAGCGGATACTCGATAAGTGCAAGGAATTATCTGTAGGGGTATTCATGCGGCAAAGATCTGTAAGGCAGTGGCTCAAGAGATTCTTAGAAGTCGAAGAATAACTCGATGCATCTTGTAATAACAAGAGCAGCTGGGAATGAAAGTAAGAAGGACAGGTGTAAGTATTTATCCATAGGAATGTATCGGTGGTAGGGGATTGCAAAAGCGACGGGCACAGAGTCTCGACAGAACATCAGAGAGTATCTTCGAAATCTTCTGATGCAGCAGGCGATCCTCTGTAATAGGGGGCTCTACGGGTGGATGCGATCCTAATGTCAGCGTTAGCAAATTCATTTAACCCGAATAGTAGAGAGATCAGAGTCCCAGAGTAAAGGCGAGGAATAAAAGATCCTAATACCACCCAAATGGCGACGTGGGTCCATAAGCCACACAACCATGTTAGTAGAAGTTTTGCAATGTCTAGACTCGACTTCGGCCAAGGAGTGTGGAAGGGGGATTCCTGCAGGCAGTCAGCTCTGATACCAACTTGTGACGCCCCCGATTCAATCATCCACGCAAACATGTACGATCAAGATCAGGGACTCACGGGAAGATATCACAACACAACTCCAAAAATAAAATAAGTCATACAAGCATCATATTACAAGCCAGGGGCCTCAAGGACTCGAATACAAGAGCTCGATCATAGACGAGTCAGCGGAAGCAACAATATCTGAGTACAGACATAAGTTAAACAAGTTACCATAAGATGGCTAGCACAAACTGGGATACACATCGAAAGAGGCGCATGCCTCCTGTCTGGGATCCTCCTAAACTACTCCTGGTCGTCGGCGGTGGCCTGCACGTAGTAGTAGGCACCTCCAGTGTAGTAGGAGTCATCGTCGGTGGCGTCTGGCTCCTGGGCTCCAACATCTGGTCGCAACAACCGGGTATAGAAAGGGGAAAAGGGGGAGCAAAGCAACCGTGATTACTCATCCAAAGTACTCGCAAGCAAGGATCTATACTACAGGTTTCAATGAAATGGATAGTATCTGTGAACGGAACTACAGAATGCCAGAATAGGAGGGGGATAGCTAGTACTATCGAAGACTACGCTTCTGGCAGCCTCCATCTTGAAGCAGTAGAAGAGAGTAGATGGTAAGTTAACCAAGTATCATCGCATAGCATAATCCTACCCGGCGATCCTCCCCTCGTCGCCCTGTGAGAGAGCGATCACCGGCTGTATCTGGCACTTGGAAGGGTGTGTTTTATTAAGTATCCGATTCTAGTTGTCATAAGGTCAAGGTACAACTCCGAGTCGTACTTTTACTGAGGGACACGGCTATTTGAATAGATAAACTTCCCTGCAGGGGTGCACCACATTTCCCAACACGCTCGATCCCCTTTGGCCGGACACACTTTCCTAGGTCATGCCCGGCCCTGGAAGATCAACACGTTGCAGCCCCACCTAGGCACAACAGAGAGGTCAGCACACCGGTCTAAATCCTATGCACGCAGGGGTCTGAGCCCATCACCCATTGCACACCTGCACGTTGGGAACGCGGCCGGAAGCAGACCTAGCCTCCCTAATACAAGAGCAGGCGTTCTAGCCCAATCCGGTGCACGCCGCTCAGTCGCTGATGTCAAGAAGGCTTCGGCTGATACCACGACGTCGAGTGCACATAACTGTTCCCGCGTAGTTGGTTAGTGTGTAGAGGCCAGTGGCCAGGCTCAGATCAAATACCAAGATCTCGTTAAGCGTGTTAATTGAATTAACCGCGGACGCCGACCAGGGCCAGGCCCACCTCTCTCCTAGGTGGTCTCAACCTGCCCTGTCGCTTCGCCACAAAGGTCCACTCAGAGGACCGTCAGGACAAACGTCCTTTCGGTCCCAATCCATGAATCACTCGCGGGTACTCTACGAGCCGACCCGACGTTAGTCACCACATATATCATGTATTATGTATATAAGTATATACCTGTGATCACCTCCCGAGTGATCACGGCCCAATAGTATAGCATGGCAGACGGACAAGAATGTAGGGCCACTAATGGAATACTAGCATCCTATACTAAGCATTTAGGATTGCAGGTAAAGGTAACAACAGTAGTAGCAAAGACAGGCTATGCATCAGGATAGGATTAACGAAAAGCGGTAACATGCTACACTACTCTAATGCAAGCAGTAGAGAGAAGAATAGGCGATATCTGGTGATCAAGGGGGGGCTTGCCTGGTTGCTCTGGCAAGTAGGGGTCATCAACAAAGTAGTAGATCGGGGCACCAACAGCGGCGTCAGTCTCGTAGTCTACCGGAGAGAAGAGGGGGAAGAAACAATGAATACTATGCAAACAGATGCATAATGATGCATGACATGACAACGAGCGATGCTAGGCGTGCCCTAGCGCGGTAGGAGGTGATTCCGGCGAAGGGGGGAAACATCCAGGGAAGTATCCCCGGTGTTTCGCGTTTTCGGACAGATGAACGGGAGGGGGGAAGTTACATGTTTGCTATGCTAGGGGTGTGTGGCGGACGAACGGGCTGCGCATTCGGATTCATCTCGTCGTTCTAAGCAACTTTTATGTACAAAGTTTTTCCATCCGAGCTACGGTTTATTTTATATTGATTTTAAAAGATTTAACCATTTTTTAGAATTTTTTTAATTGTTTAATTTAGAAAATATAATTATGACGTCAGCATGATGTCAGCCTAATGTCAGCGGTCAACTCTGACTGTTGAACGGTCAAACTGACGTGTGGGTCCCACACGTCATTGTGTGCTAACTAATTAACCAAGTTAATTAGTTAACTAATTAACCAAGTTAATTAGTTTAATTAATCAGCTTAGTTAGGTTAGTTAATTAATTAGGTTTATCAAACACAATAAATTAAGTTAATTAATTGATTAATTAACATTTTTATTTATTTCTTTGTTTTAAATTCTTTTTTTAATCGTTATGAGGCGTGGGGCCTAGCGGGTCGGGCGCTGGCGAAACGGGGCGGGCGCTCGCCCGCAGGGGGGTGCAGCAGAACGAGGCCGCAGGGGCGCGCGCGGCTGGCGGCACCGGCGGTGGGGCGGCTGCAGCGGGGGGCAGGGCGCGACCGGGGCGAGCGGCGGGGCGCCGAAGGCGAGCGCGGCGCTGGGGGCGCGGGGCGCCGGTGCAATCAGCAGGCGGCGGTGAGCAGAGGTGGCCGCGGAGGCCAGGAGGGGGAGAGGCGATGGCGACGAGGGGCACCAGCGACGGAGTGCAACACGGGTGCGGGGCGGAGGCGCGTACAGCGGGCGCGGCTGAGCTGCGACGCGTCGCAGCAAGCGGCGTAGCGGCCGGCGAGGCCGCGGTGGACTGCGGCAGCGGGAAGGGCCGAAGCGGGTCAGGCGATGGCGTGCCGCAAGTCGCGGCAGCAGCAGGGGAGGAGGCGCGCACGGGGGCGGCGGTTGCTGGCGAGCGACGAAGAAGGGAGAGCGGGGCGGGCACGCGCGCGAGCAGGGGACCGCGCGGCACGCGGCCAGTGCGAGGGCGGGCGCGGTGGCGTAGGACGCGCTGGTGCGTGCAGTGGAGGCCAAGGCGAGGCTTGACCGACGCGGGCGCGCGTCCAGGACGGGCGCGGGCGATGGCCACGGCGGGGCGCAGGAGCAGAGACGGGGCGGACGGCGCACGGTGAGAACGCGGGGCGAGGGAGAGAGGAGGACCGGGGTCCTCACCGGGGGCTGTAGGGGTTCGTGCAGCGGTGTGTGAGGAGGAGGACAGAGACGGCGTTCTGGCAGGGAGGCAGGCCGTCATGGTGGCTCCGGGCGGCGACGGGGTCCGGTGATGGCAGCGGCGTCCGGGGTGTCGAGCGGCGACGGGGTTCGATGATGGCAGCAGCGTCCGGGATGTCGAGCGGCGACGGGGTCGCAGCCCTGATCCAGATCGGATTGGGAAGGGGGCGAGAAAGAGTGGGGGAAAGTGGGGCGGTTGGGCTAGGGTTCCGAGTATAGTGGGGTGTTATGAGGAATGGGGGTGGCCAGTTGGGCCGATCTGGTGGTCCAATTGGGCCAAACGGCCCAGGAGGGGTTGGTTCCCCAATTTTTTTTGTTTTCTTTATTTTTTGTTTTGTCCTTTATTTATTCTTTTCTATTTTATTTTAACCTTTAATAGATTTTAGTTTAAATAAAATACAACAATAGTCCCTAAATTAGTATTACCAAATATTCCAGTGCCACAAACAACTTAGCATATTTTACAAAGTAGTTTGTATTTGTTTATTAATTCATGAGCATTTAATTAATAGTTTTATCACTTTTTTATTTATTATTGTGCATTTAACTACTTTATAAAAGTATGATTTCTCTACCAATATTTATTATGAATTAGTTGCTACATTTAGAACATTTAGTTTTGATTTTTGAAAACTTTTCTAGTTTGACTTTATTTTAAATTTGAAAATGAACGAGTTTTGAATCATCGTGAGATTATCAACAGTAATCGTGGTGACATGGCAACATTAGTAGAGGGTTACTGTAGCTTAATTATCCGGGCATCACACTCTAACACACATAAGCCTCATTATATCTTCCTCAAAACAGCCGCCTGATGTCTACTACACAACCTTCTTCTTGTAGACTCATGTTGGCCTCCAAGTGTAGAGTTTTGTAGAACAGTAGCAAATTTCCCTCAAGTGGATGACCTAAGGTTTCTCAACCCGTGGGAGGCGTAGGATGAAGATTGTCTCTCTCAAACAACACTGCAACCAAATAACAAAGAGTCTCTTGTGTCCCCAACACACCCAATACAATGGTAAATTGTATAGGTGCACTAATTCGGAAAAGAGATGGTGATACAAGTGCAATATGGATAGTAGATATAGGTTTTTGTAATCTGAAGATATAAAAAAGCAAGGTAGCAAGTGGTAGAAGTGAGCGAAAACGGTATTGCCATGCTTGGAAACAAGGCTTAGGGTTCATACTTTCACTAGTGCAAGTTCTCTCAACAATGATAACATAATTAGATCATATAACAATCCCTCAACATGCAACAGAGAGTCACTCCAAAGTCACTAATAGCGGAGAATAAACGAAGATATTATTGTAGGGTACAAAACCACCTCAAAGTTATTCTTTCTGATCGATCTATTGGGCTCACAAACAGCCCTAGAGTTTGTACAAAAATAACACCTTAAGACACACATCAACCAAAACTCTAATGTCACCTAGATACTCCAATGCACCACAAGTATCCGCGGGTTTAATTATACGATATGAATCAGACAATCTCAGATTCATCTATTCGAACCAACACAAAGAACTTCAAAGAGTACCCCAAAGTTTCTACCGAAGAGTCAAGACGAAAACGTGTGCCAATGATGACCCACAAGTATAGGGGATCTATTATAGTCCTTTCGATAAGTGAGAGTGTCGAACCCAACGAGGAGCAGAAGGAAATGACAAGCAATTTTCAGTAAGGTATTCTCCGCAAGCACTGAAATTATCGGTAACAAATAATTTTTGTGATAAGGTAATTCGTAACGGGTAACAAGGAAAAAAAGTTAACAAGGTGCAGCAAGGTGGCCCAATCCTTTTCCTTGCAAAGGACAAGCCTGGACAAACTCTTATATAAAGGAAAGTGCTCCCAAGGACACATGGGAATTATCGTCAAGCTAGTTTTCATCAGGCTCATTTGATTCGCGTTCATTACTTTGATAATTTGATATGTTGGTGGACCGGTGCTTGGGTACTGCCCTTCCTTGGACAAGCATCCCACTTATGATTAACCCCCATTGCAAGCATCCGCAACTAAAACAGAAGTATTAAGGTAAACCTAACCATAGCATGAAACATATGGATCCAAATCATCCCCTTACGAAGCAACGTATAAACTAGGGTTTAAGCTTCTGTCACTCTAGGAACCCATCATATACTTATTACTTCCCAATGCCTTCCCCTAGGCCCAAACAATGGTGAAGTGTCATGTAGTCTACGTTCACATAACACCACTAGAGAAAAGACAACATACATCTCATCAAAATATCGAACGAATACCAAATTCACATGACTACTTATAGCAAGACTTCTCCCATGTCCTCAGGAACAAACGTAACTACTCACAAATCATATTCATGTTCATAATCAGAGGGGTATTAATATACATAAAGGATCTGAACATATAATCTTCCACTGAATAAACCAACTAGCAACCCAGGAATAGTTCGCATAAAGCGACATAACCCGCGATGTGCAGAACGGAGGTTGGGGTAAAATTATGCAACTGGAGGCCGTAGTACTCCAGAAGCCCTTGGAGGAATGGCTGAATTGGAAATCCCACGCCCCTCAGTAGATAGGGGATGAAGCACACTCGTTCTCCCGCAGACGGATTGGGGAAATCCTCCGCCTGGGTTTTGCCATTGAAGGAGGCTAGTCCTGCTCGAACAAGGACCAGATCTGTAGGAGGGAGAAATCCCTGCGTTTACAGCTTCACCAGTTGGCTGTGGGGCACGAAACACCTCTTCCACTCGCCTCTCTCTAGGTTGGAACATGAAGAGAAGCTGGGAATGTTGGCCATGTTGGAATGGTTTCGCCTGGCAGTATCTGAGGATTTTCTCCGCGTGATGCCGAAAAGATCCGAGATCCAATCCCTTTAAATAGACATTCTTTCTTGCAGGGCTAGGGTGTTATTTCCAAAAAATACCCTGACCACCCACATTCGCCCGACACATGGAGGATGAAGTCATAAATGCACAAAAGCCGGGGGTGCGGCATTAAATTGAAAGCCAAACACATTACTTGGAAGACGTTGGAGGAGGAACCCGCCTTGCAATGCCGAAGACAGTCTACGCGCCGAACACATCATCATTGAAGCCTGGTTCGGGGCTACTGAGGGAGTCCTGGACTAAGGGGTCCTCGAGCGTCCGGCCTGCTAGCCATGGGCCGGACTGATGGGCTGTGAAGATACGAAGACCGAAGACTGCACCCGTGTCCGGAAGGGACTCTCCTTGGCATGGAAGGCAAGCTTGGCGACCGGATGTGTAGATTCCCTTCTTTGCAACCAACCTTGTGTAACCCTAGATCCTCCCGGTGTCTATATAAACCGGAGGACTTAGTCCGGATAGGATACTCATTATCATAGCCATACAAGCTAGACCTCTAGGGTTTAACCACTACGATCTCGAGGTAGATCAACTCTTGTAATACTCATATTCATCAATATCAATCAAGCATGACGTAGGGTATTACCTCCATATAGAGGGCCCGAACCTGGGTAAACATTTCGTCCCTTGTCGCCTGTTACCATCGACCTTAGATGCACAGTTCGGGACCCCCTACCCGAGATCCGTCGGTTTTGACACCGACAGTCATCCCAAAAGTAATGTCTTAAATCATAGAAAAATGTTTTCTTTTGCTGGTATGTGAAACTAGGTGGTAAAAATTTAGCAACAATGTAATTAGCATAATCAGCATACCATGGAGCACTGTGAGAAGCATTTATGGCAGCTAATTGTTCATCGGGAATGCTATCATCAAGAGGTAGTGGGTCATCAAGAACATTTCCTATCCTAGACAAATTGTTTGCTACGGGGTTCTCAGTGCCCTTTCTATCAATAATATACAAATCAAATTCTTGTAGCAAGAGGACCCATCTAATAAGTCTAGGTTTAGCATCCTTATGTTCCATAAGGTATTTAATAGCAACATGATCGGTATGAACAATTACTTTGGAATCAACAATATAATATCTGAACTTATCACAAGCAAACACAACTGCTAAAAATTCCTTTTCAGTAGTAGCATAATTTCTTTGAGCAATGTCTAGTGTTTTACTAGCATAATGGATAACATTTAATTTCTTATCAACTATTTATCCTAGAACAACACCAACAACATAATCACTAGCATCACACATAATTTCAAAGGGTAGGTTCCAATCAGGTGGTTGAACAATAGGTGTAGAAATAAAGGCTTTCTTAGGTATTTCAAAGGCTTCTACACAATCATCATCAAAAACAAATGGAACATCTGTTCGAAAAGGATTAGTAAGAGACTTAGAAATTTTAGAGAAGTCTGTAATAAATCTCTTATAGGAACCAACATGACCAAGGAAACTTCTTATACCTTTGATATCTTTAGGACATAACATCTTTTCAGTAGCATCTACTTTAACTTTATCAACTTCAATACCTCTCTCCAAAATTTTATGCCCCAATACAATACCTTCATTAACCATAAAGTGTCACTTCTCCCAATTCAAGACAAGATTAGTTTCTTCACATCTCTGCAAAACTCGATCAAGGTTGCTTAAGAAATCATCAAAAGAAGTTCCATAAACGGAGAAATCATCCATGAAAACCTCAACAATCTTTTCACAAAAGTTAGAGAATATAGCAGTCATACATCTTTGAAAGGTAGCAGGTGCATTGCATAAACCAAAAGGCATACGTCTATAAGCATACCAAAAGGGCAAGTAAAAGTAGTTTTTTCTTGATCCTCTTGTGACACAGGTATTTGAGAAAAACCAGAATAACCATCTAGGAAGCAAAAATGTGTATGTTTGGATAGTCTTTCTAGCATTTGATCAATAACTCATAGAGGGTTATTATCTTTCCTAGTAGCTTTGTTCAACTTTCTAAAATCAATAACCATTCTATAACTTGTGACAATTCTTTGTGGAATCAAATCATTCTTATCATTGGGAACAACCGTAATACCTCCCTTCTTAGGGACACAATGAACAGGACTTACCCATCTACTATCAGCAATAGGATAAATTATACCTGCTTCCAAAAGCTTTAATATTTCATTTCTTACCAGTTCCTTCATCTTGGGATTTAACTATCGTTGATGATCAACGACCGGTTTAGCATCAGGCTCCATATTAATTTTGTGCTGACATAGAGTGGGACTAATGACCTTAGGATCATCAAGAGGATATCAATAGCGGCACGGTGCTTCTTCAGATTTTTCAACAATTTCTTTTCTTCATGCTCTGAAAGGCTAGCACTAATAATAACAAGATATATCTTCTTTTCATCAAGATAAGCATATTTCAAAGTATCAGGTAATTGTTTAAAATCAAACACAGGATCACTCTTGGGTGGTAGAGGATCGTATCCAAGAGTCTCAACTGGCAAATTGTGTTTCAAGACACACATTTGTTTAAAGAAAATCTTAATTAATTCCTTTTTTTCATTCATAAACATATCATTTTCATGGTCTAGCAAATATTGTTCTAAAGGATCAGTAGGAGGCACAACAATAGAAGCAAGACCAATAATTTCATTCTTACTAGGCAATTCTTTATCATGGGGTTGTCTATGAAATTTGGAGAAATTAAACTCATGAGACACATCCCCAAAACTTACACTAATAGTTTGTTTCCCGCAATCTATCTTAGCATTAACAGTGTTCAAGAAAGGTCTATCAAATATAATGGGACGAAAATCATCTTGTGGGGAACCAAGATCAAGAAAATCAATAGGGTATTTTATTTTCCCACACAAGACTTCAACATCTTTAAAAATCCCAATTGGTGATATAGTATCCCCATTGGCTTGCTTAATAGTAACATCAATATCCTCTATTTCAGCAGGTGCAATATCATTCATAATTTCTTGATATTAAGTAAAGGGAATTGCAGTCACAGTAGCACCCACATCACATAAGCCATTATAACAACGATCTCCTATTTTAACAGAAACAACAGGCATGCCAACAACATGTCTATGTTTATCTTTATCATCAGGTTTGGAAATTCTAGCATCTTCATCACAGAAATAAATGACATGCCCATCAATATTATAGAACAAGAGATCCTTAAGCAAAGCAACACTAGGTTCAACTATAATTTGTTCAGGGGGTGTAGGTGTTATAGTATAACTCTTACGAACCACAACTGAAGCTTTAGCATGTTCCTTTATCCTAATAGGGAAAGGTGGTTTCTCAATGTAAGCAGTAGGAATAACGGGATCAATATTATAAGTAATAGTTTCTTCTTCAACTTTAATAGGTTCTACTAATTTTACTTCAATGGGAGGATTATATTTAAACCATTTCTCTTTAGGGAGATCAACATGAGTACCAAATGATTCACAAAAAGAAGCTACTATTTCAGAGTCAAGTCCATATTTAGTGCTAAATTCACGAAAAGTATCGGTATCCATAAAAGATTTAACACAATCAAACTTACCTGACTCCTTACCTTCATCGAGTTCCCAATCTTTAGAGTTGCATTTAATTCTTTCCAATAAATCCCATTTGAATTCAATAGTCTTCTTCATAAAAGAACCAGTACAAGAAGTATCGAGATTGATCATTTCGAGAAAGCCGAGCATAAAAATTCTGAATAATAATTTCTCTTGAGAGATCATGATTGGGGCATGAATATAACATGGAATTAAGCCTCCCCCAAGTTTGAGCGATACTTTCTCCTTCACGAGACGAAAAATTATAAATATAATTCTGATCACGATGAACTAGATGCATAGGACAAAACTTCTGATGAAATTCCAATTTCAATTGGTTGTAGTTCCAAGTCCCAATATCATCGCATAACATATACCATGTCAATGCCTTCTGCTTCAAAGATAAAGGGAAGATCTTCTTCTTGACTTCATCCTCGGGTAAACCTGCAAGCTTAAATAATTCACAAACTTCATCCACATAGATTAGGTGCATATCGGGATGTAATGTTCTATCTCTTGTAAAAGGATTAGCTAGCAATTTCTCTATCATACCCGAAGGAATTTCAAACTAAACATTTTCAGTAGGTTCAGTAGGTTGAGGAGAAACTCTTTGATCTACTGGTCGGGGTGAAGATACCCCGAACAAGCCCCTCAAAGGATTATTTTCCATAGTAACAAGTGACAGTAAATTTCAGCACACTATATAATTTTTTTTCCTTACCAAATTCCACCTACCAAAGGCTCTTCACTCCCCGGAAACGGCGTCAGAAAAGAGTCTTGATGACCCACAATTATAGGGTATCTATCGTAGTCCTTTCGATAAGTAAGAGTGTCGAACCCAATGAGGAGCAGAAGGAAATGACAAGCAGTTTTGAGTAAGGTATTCTCTGCAAGCACTGAAATTATCGGTAACAGATAGTTTTGTGATAAGGTAATTCGTAACGGGTAACAAGTAACAAAAGCAAACAAGGTGCAGCAAGGTGGCCTAATACTTTTTGTAGCAAAGGACAAGCTTGGACAAACTCTTATATAAAGGGGAGCGCTCCCGAAGACACATGGGAATTATCATCAAGCTAGTTTTCATCAGGCTCATATGATTCGCGTTCGTTACTTTGATAATTTGATATGTGGGTGGACCAGTGCTTGGGTACTGTCCTTCCTTGGACAAGCATCCCACTGATGATCAACCCTCCTCGCAAGCATCCGCAACTACGAAAGAAGAATTAAAGTAAACCTAACCATAGCATGAAACATATGGATCGAAATCAGCCCCTTACGAAGCAACGCATAAACTAGGGTTTAAGATTCTGTCACTCTAGCAACCCATCATCTACTTATTACTTCCCAATGCCTCACCCTAGGCCCAAATAATGGTGAAGTGTCATGTAGTCGACGTTCACATAACACCACTAGAGGAAAGACAACATACATCTCATCAAAATATCGAATGAATACCAAATTCACATGACTACTTATAGCAAGACTTCTCCCATGTCCTCAGGAACAAACGTAACTGCTCACAAATCATATTCATGTTCATAATCAGAGGGGTATTAATATGCATAAAGGATCTGAACATAACCAACTAGCATCAACTACAAGGAGTAATCAACACTACTAGCAACCCACAGGTACCAATCTGAGGTTTTGAGACAAAGATCGGATACAAGAGATTAACTAGCATTTGAGAGGAGATGGTGTTGGTGAAGATGTTGATGGAGATTGACCCCCTCCCGATGAGAGGATCAATGGGGATGACGATGGTGACGATTTCCCCCTCCCGGAGGGATGTTACCCTGCAGAATAGCTCCGCCGGAGCCCTAGATTGGTTCCACCAAGGTTCCGCCTCGAGACCGCGACGCTTTGTCCCGAAAACTTCCTTCTGATTTTTTCCAGGGCAAAAGACACCTTATACCAGAAGATGGGCATCGAGGGCCTGCCAGGTGGCCCACAAGGCAGGCAGGGGGCGCGCCTAGGGGGTAGGGCGCACCCCCACCCTCATGGACGGTGGCTGGCTCCCCTCTGGTGCTTTCTTTGTCCAATATTTTTAATATATTCCAAAACTGACTTTCGTGGAGTTTCAAGACTTATGGAGTTGTGCAGAATAGGTCTCTAATATGTGCTCCTTTTCCAGCCCAGAATTCCAGCTGTCGGCATTCTCCCTCTTCATGTAAACCTTGTAAAATAAGAGAGAAAAGGCATAAGTATTTTGACATAATGTGTAATAACAACCCATAATGCATTAAATATCGATATAAAAACATGATGCAAAATGGAGGTATCAGCCAACCCCTATGCATAAGTTCACAAGGTCATAGAACCCGTAAGTTGATCACCAAAACATACATCAAGTAGATCACGTGAATATCTCATTGTCACCACAGATAAAACACATGCAAGACATACATCAAGTGTTCTCAAATCCTTAAAGACTCAGTCCGATAAGATAACTTCAAAGGGAAAACTCAATCCATTACAAGAAGATAGAGGGGGAGAAACATCATATGATCCAACTATAGTAGCAAAGCTCACGGTACATCAAGAACACGAGAGAGACGGAGGGATCAAACACATAGCTACTGGTACATACCCTCAGCACCGAAGGTGAACTACTCCATCCTCATCATGGAGAGTGCCAGGATGATGAAGATAGCCACCGATGATGGTTTCCCCCTCCGGCAGGGTGCCAGAACAGGCTCCCGGTTGGTTTTTCGTGGCTATAGAGACTTGCGGCGGCGAAACTCCTGATCTAGGTTTATTTCTGGGGTTTTATATTTATAGAAATTTTTGGCGTCGAGAACAAGCCAGGGGGGTCCATGAGGCGACGACAAGGACGAAGGGTGCGCCCTGGGGGGTAGGGCGCGCCCTCCGCCCTTGTGGAGGCCTCGTGGCTCTTGTGGCCCAACTATTTTGCTTCGGGGGCTTCTTCTGGTCCATAAAAAATCTCCTTAAATTTTCAGCTCATTTGGACCCCATTTGATATTCCTTTTCTGCGAAATTCAAAAACAAGAAAAAAAATAGAAACTGGCACTAGGCCATAGGTTAATAGGTTAGTCCCAAAAATCATATAAAATAGCATATAAATGCATATAAAACATCCAAGATGGATAATATAATAGCATGGAACAATAAAAAATTATAGATACATTGGAGACGTATCACCACCATACCTACCTATTATGACATTTTCATAGTCATTCCGAGATATATTGCCATGCAATTTCTATCATCATATACATGACTTGAGCATTCATTGTCATATTGCTTTGCATGATCGTAAGATAGCTAGCAATGATATTTTCATGGCTTGTCCGTTTTTTGATAACTTTGCTACGCTAGATCATTGCACATCCTGGTACACCGCCAGAGGCATTCATATAGAGTCATACTTTGTTCTAGGATCGAGTTGTAATTTTTTGAGTTGTAAATAAATAGAAGTGTGATGATCATCATTATTCATTGTTAGAGCATGTCTCAGTGAGGAAAGGATGATGCAGACTATAATTCCCCCACAAATGAGGCCAAAAAGAGCCAAAGAAAGAAAAGAATAAAATGAGAGGAAAGATAGAAGGGGCATTGTTAAACTTGTGCTTCAAAGTAGCATATTGTTTTCATATAGAGTCTCCTATGTTGACACTTTCATATACTAGTGGAAATTTTTCATTATAGAACTTGACTTGTATATTTCGATGATGGGCTTCCTCAAATTCCCGAGGTCTTCGAGCAAACAAGTTGGATGCACACCCACTTAGTTTTTAGTTTGAGTTTTTATACACTTATAGCTCTTAGTGCATCTGTTGCATGACAATCCATACTCCTCGCATTGATATCAATTGATGGGCATCTCCATAGCTCATTCGTTAGCCGCGTCGATGTGAGACTTTCTTCTCTTTTATCTTCTTCATATTAATCTCTACCACCGTATTCTATTCCACCCATAGTGATATATCCATGGTTTGTGCTCATGTATTGCGTGGGGTTGAAAAAGCTGAAGCGTGTTAAAAGTATGAACCAATTGCACCGGGGTAGTACATGATAAATACTTTGTGTTAAGAATATGGAGCATGACAAGACTATGATTGTGTAGGGATAACGTTCTTTAGCATTGATATTTTGAAAGACATAATTGTTTGTTGAGATGTCTGAGTATTAATGTCTTTATGTCAAATTATAGACTATTGTTTTGCTTAATATTCATGCCATGATTAGATTATATGATCAAGATTATTCTAGGTAGCATTCGACATTAAAAGTTATCTTTATTTTATTATTTACCTACTCAAAGACGAGTAGGAATTAAGCTTGAGGATATTGATACGTCTACATCGTATCTATAATAATTTATTGTTTCATATCAATATTATACAACTTTTGGCAAACTGCATTCGGACAGCATGATCCGGGCGTTGGGAGGAGGTCATATTCGCCACGGATCCGGCTTGCCTGCTTCCTCCCCATGCTCCCATCCGTGCTCCCACTTCATCCTACGGCTGTTTTTTTTTATTTTTTCCTTTTTAATCTAATCATCCCTCTGATTTTAAGAAAATAGGACCGGATCTTATTTTGTTCCAATCAAATCAAGCCATGTATGTGGAAGTACGGATGAACGCACGCGCGGGAAGCATGACCATGTATGTGGAAGTACGGATGGACGCACGCGCGGGGAGCATGTCCATTCGCCACGCCCACGAGACTTGGGCACCTCGTTTTCACGAAGTCACGCGGCGGTGTCCGTCCAACGCTGAAATGAATGCCAAACACGAGCATACGGGCTAAAAAAACATGCGTGTCGTCTCCCTGCGCCGCGGCAGCAAGGGCCCCCCGCCATGCCGTGCCAGCTTCGCGCTCACGCGCGTCCACCACAGTTCTACGCCCTCTGCATCCCGTCAGTTTGACAGTTACCGTTGCCTGAGCAGAGAACTTACCGAGCGACCAGCCATCATCCATAAATACACTTGCTCTGACAAAAGCACTGACCCTTCTCCCACCGTCGCAAGAGTCAAGAACACTCTCCCTCCATAGCCTTCGAAACCAACAAGGCGCACGCCGGAGTCTCCTCATGGCCGACGAGAAAGAAGCCGACTCGCTGCAGCCGCCGTCCAAGCAGCCCCGCCTCTCCTCCGCCGACTCGAACGCCGGTACGTGCAGCCACACCAGGAAAGCTGTAAGAGCAAGCGGCTTGTGTTCACCTGAAGATGTTGAGTTGTTCCATGCGTTGTTGTTGTTGTCTTGTAGGGGCGGTGACGATGGCGGTCTCGTCGCCGCTGGGTCTTGGCCTCGGCCTGGGGCTCGGTGGCGATAGCCGTAGCGAGCAGCAGGCCTTCGAAGCACGGGCGGCGGCGAAGTCGGCGCTGACGTTCATGCAGCAGCAGGAGCTGGAGCACCAGGTGCTCATCTACCGCTACTTCGCGGCGGGGGCGCCCGTGCCGGTGCACCTCGTGCTGCCCATCTGGAAGAGCGTCGCCGCCTCCTCCTTCGGCCCGCACCGCTTCCCCTCCCGTACGTTTCCTATGCCACCTCGACATCCTGTAGTGTCGGTGGATTGTTGGATGAGCCGTTGGTCGTCTTCTGAATGGCAGTGATTGGGCTGGGGAGCCTGTGCTTCGACTACCGGAGCAGCATGGAGCCGGAGCCCGGGCGGTGCCGCCGCACGGACGGCAAGAAGTGGCGGTGCTCCCGCGACGTGGTGCAGGGGCACAAGTACTGCGAGCGGCACGTCCACCGGGGCCGCGGCCGTTCAAGAAAGCCTGTGGAAGGAGCCCCCGCAGCCCCGGCGCACAGCGACAGCACCGCCACCGCCCCGCCCCGCGCCATCGGCTTCTCCCCCGCCGGCATCCTCCACGCCACCCACAGCGCCGCCGCGCGCGCCACCTGAGGCCGAGGGCGGCCTCGTCCCGTCCCCGCCGCGTCCGTCCGTCCGTCATGGCGCGTTGGCGTGGGGCAAGATCGTGCAGAAACGAAATCCGCAGGGATTTTGTCGCGTCGTGTAGCTTTTTCTTGGGCGGCTTTTCAAACTATAAACCTGCTGAGTTCGATGGCACGCGTCCCTGCTGGTTGCTGTGCGTGCGCCTGTGACATATGGTAGGAGTAGTATGTGTGAAAGGCAGGCGATTATTTTTCCTTTTCTCGTCGGGTTGGGTTGTGGGGGTCGTGCCGCGGTGGCGGGGTGGCCGGGGGGAGTGGTTTCTTCTGGGGCTCCGCTCGGGGACAGTCCGCAGGGCTGTAGCTTTGCATGCACTGACCTGTGTCAGAAGACGGTGGCTCGGGCAGAGTGAGGCATTGGATGCTGCACGCTGGCCTTGGCGTGGCGCAGTGGCCCCGCGGCCCGACGCAGAGTGCCGCGCCGCACGGTCTTTGCTCCCTTTGCCGCATGGGAACGGCCATTGGTGAATCCCTGATTTGTACTGGCCTTCGGATGACGGGATAAGAACCGGGACATCCAGCATTTGGCACGGCAGGATCTCATGTTCTTTTCGCATTCAAGGCATCTCCAACGGGTTACCTGCATTACCGTTAATAACCAGCCCTGCTTGGTGCAAATTTGGCCCGTTTAGTTTCTCTTTTCACTGTTGGGCTCGTATCGCATGCTTCTTAAAACACCTCTCAGCCAGACCCAGTGGGAACGGTCGAATCGACTGTTTTCTCCTAGCCAGGCTCGCGGCGTACAGGGGAGAGGAACACCGCACCGAGCTAATGCGAGGACGGGGTGGCGCGAGCTCGAGCGTGTGCGTCGAAAAAGCGGCACGAGGAATTGGGTCACCTCCCGCCGAATCGGACACTTAGCCCCCGACGGCTTTGCCCTCCTGCTGATTCCTTGCCACCATCTCCCTCACACGCTCTGTCCCAGGCGATTTCATCGACGACCAGCAGGTAAGCACATCTTCTCCGATCGGCACTGGACGGCGACGACACTTCGTCATCCTCCTCTTCTCCGACGACTTCCGCGTCGACTCCCTACTCCTTGATGGTTGTAAGTTCTATCAACCACCCCCCCCCTCCCTACTTGTTGTAGCTTTGATCTGCGAGCATGTGATCGGGGTAGATCTATGAGCATTGGTAGCATTGCAGAGTGTCGATCTCGTGATGGATTGCTAGGACGGTAGGGTTTGGTAATCCGATTTCATGGTGTTCTTTAGTTCGGCTCCAATGATACTATCATAGATCTGTCACCATGTAAATCTGAACATGTGCATTACGGCATGATAATAGTATGGACGATATGTAGTTGCGGCAGCCGCGTGTAATGCTTCGAACTCATTGGTAGCACTCTTGTATGCATGTGGTATGAACTGTGCTATGAACTTGCCAGTGTTCAATGTGTAGCTGTGGTGGTCGAGTTAATTGTGTAGTGTTGTGTCACTAGTACTGATCCTAACCATTGTAGAACATGAGCATCCAAGAGTTCAGCCAGGCCATTGTTCTGTTCGGCCAGTGTATGCCGTCCTATGTCGAGGACTCCTAATCCAAGAGATACTTCAGGATTCAGAGGTGTTCGAGGTGCCTATTCAGCCCTCATTTGTGATGGCCATGCCTAATGCTACAACTACTGCCGCACATAAGACAACCATGAAGGCTGGGAAGGAGAAGGTCTTTGGCAGGGGGAACACAATGAAGTGGTTGCCTTTTCTGTCCACCTTCATGCTTAACAAGATGTGCGAGATCATGTCCAATGGGGGAAGGACTGACAATGTCTTGAAGGAGGTGCACATGAACAATGTTGCAAAGCGGATCTTCGACTTCTATGTCCAAGAGGTGACCGCGACCCAGGTCTACAACCACCTCAGGAAGTAGCCAGATGGATCCGAGTACCAAACTGAGAGACCTTAGTGATGCATCAGGACACCTTCACAATTTTGTTGGAGTCCGAGCACTACCAAGGCCACACGATGCTTAGCTCACATACCACTTTATACAGTAGTTTAGCATATTGATCGTGTCAATCACAACAAACATCGCTTCGCTTCTGTGTTAGGACCACCCCAATGACGTTGAGTACCTCAACATCCCCATCCAAAACTATACACAAATGCAACAGATCTTCTCCTATGGGATGGCTACATGCAAGCATGCCATGGGCCCTGGTCAGCCACTTGATTCACTTATGCCAAAGTGGACAGACACCCAAGAGCAGACACCATCAATGTTGATGTTCCTGATGAAGGATATATGCCCTAGAGGCAATAATAAAGTTATTATTTATTTCCTTATATCATGATAAATGTTTATTATTCATGCTAGAATTGTATTAACCGGAAACATAATACATGTGTGAATACATAGACAAACAGAGTGTCACTAGTATGCCTCTACTTGACTAGCTCGTTGATCAAAGATGGTTATGTTTCCTAACCATAGACATGAGATGTCATTTGATTAACGGGATCACATCATTAGGAGAATGATGTGATTGACTTGACCCATTCCGTTAGCTTAGCACTTGATCGTTTAGTTTGTTGCTATTGCTTTCTTCATGACTTATACATGTTCCTATGACTATGAGATTATGCAACTCCCGTTTACCGGAGGAACACTTTGTGTGCTACCAAACGTCACAATGTAACTGGGTGATTATAAAGGTGCTCTACAGGTGTCTCCGAAGGTACTTGTTGGGTTGGCGTATTTCGAGATTAGGATTTGTCACTCCGATTGTCGGAGAGGTATTTCTGGGCCTACTCGGTAATGCACATCACTATAAGCCTTGCAAGCATTGCAACTAATGAGTTAGTTGCGGGATGATGTATTACGGAACAAGTAAAGAGACTTGCCGATAACAAGATTGAACTAGGTATTGAGATACCGACGATCGAATCTCGGGCAAGTAACATACCGATGACAAAGGGAACAACGTATGTTGTTATGCGGTTTGACCGATAAAGATCTTCGTAGAATATGTAGGAGCCAATATGAGCATCCAGGTTCCGCTATTGGTTATTGTCCGGAGACGTGTCTCGGTCATGTCTACATAGTTCTCGAACCCGTAGGGTCCGCACGCTTAAAGTTCGATGACAGTTATATTATGAGTTTATGTGTTTTGATGTACCGAAGGAGTTCGGAGTCTCGGATGAGATCGGGGACATGACGAGGAGTCCCGAAATGATCGAGACGTAAATATCGATATATTGGACGACTATATTCCGACATCGGAAAGGTTCCGAGTGATTCGGGTATCTTCGGGAGTACCGGGGAGTTACGGGAATTCGTATTGGGCCTTAATGGGCCATACGGGAAAGGAGAGAAAGGCCTCAAAGGGTGGCCGCACCCCTCCCCATGGGCTGGTCCGAATTGGACTAGGGAGGGGGGGCCCTTCCTTCCTTCTCCTTTTCCCTTCCCTTTCCTTCCCTCCTACTCCTACTACTTGGAAGGGCTCCTAGTTCTACTAGGAAAGGGGGAATCCTACTCCCGGTGGGAGTAGGACTCCCCTAGGGCGCGCCATAGAGAGGACCGGCCCTCCCTCTCCTCCACTCCTTTATATACGGGGGCAGGGGGCAGCCCAAAGACACAGCAATTGATCATTGATCTCTTAGCCGTGTGCGGTGCCTCCCTCCACCATAATCCTCGATAATATTGTAGCGGTGCTTAGGCGAAGCCCTGCGACAGTAGAACATCAAGATCATCACCACGCCGTCGTGCTGACGGAACTCTTCCCCGACATTCTGCTGGATCGGAGTCCGGGGATCGGCATTGAGCTGAACGTGTGCTAGAACTCGGAGGTGTCGTAGTTTCGGTGCTTGATCGGTCGGGCCGTGAAGACGTATGACTACATCAACCGCGTTGTTATAATGCTTCCGCTTCCGGTCTACAAGGGTACGTAGACAACACTCTCCCCTCTTGTTGCTACGCATCACCATGATCTTGCGTGTGCGTAGGAAATTTTTGAAATTACTACGTTCCCCAACAGTGGCATCCGAGCCAGGTTTTATGCGTTGATGTAATATGCACGAGTAGAACACAGGTGAGTTGTGGGCGATATAAGTCATACTGCTTACCAGCATGTCACACTTTGGTTTGGCGGTATTGTTGGATGAAGCGGCCCAGACCGACATTACGCGTACGCTTACGCGAGACTGGTTCTACCAACGTGCTTTACACACAGGTGGCTGGCGGGTGTCAGTTTCTCCAACTTTAGTTGAATCGAGTGTGGCTACGCCCGGTCCTTGTGAAGGTTAAAACAGCACCAAGTTGACAAAGTATCGTTGTGGTTTTGATGCGTAGATAAGAACGGTTCTTGCTCAGCCCGTAGCAGCCACGTAAAACTTGCAACAACAAAGTAGAGGACGTCTAACTTGTTTTTGCAGGGCATGTTGTGATGTGATATGGTCAAGACGTGATGAGATATAAGTTGTTGTATGAGATGATCATGTTTTGTTGAAGTTATCGGCAACAGGCAAAAGCCTTATGTTTATCTCTCTATTGCATAAGATGCAAGCGCCAAATAATTGCTTTACTTTATCGCTATGCGATAGCAATAGTTGCAAGAGCAATTGTTGGCGAGACAACCATGTGACGACACATTGATATAGATCAAGATGATGTAGATCATGGTGTCATGCCGGTGACGATGGAGATCATGACAATGCTTTGGAGATGGAGATCAAAGGCACAAGATGATGATAGCCATATCATGTCACATATTATGATTGCATGTGATGTTTATCTTTTATACATCTTATTTTGCTTAGTTCGGCGGTAGCTTTATAAGATAATCTCTCACTAAATTATCAAGGTATAAGTGTTCTTCTTGAGTATGCACCGTTGCGAAAGTTCTTCGTGCTGAGACACCACATGATGATCGGGTGTGATAGGCTCTACATTCAAATACAACGGGTGCAAAACAGTTGCACACGCGGAATACTCAGGTTAAACTTGACAAGCCTAGCATATAACAGATATGGCCTCGGAACAAGGAGACCGAAAGGTCAAGCGTGAATCATATAGTAGATATAAACAACATAGCGATGTTCACCATTGAAACTACTCCATCTCACGTGATGATCGGACATGGTTTAGTTGATATGGATCACGTGATCACTTAGAAGATTAGATGGATGTCTGTCTAAGTGGGAGTTCTTAAGTAATATGATTAATTGAACTTTAATTTATCATGAACTTAGTCCTGATAGTATTAGCATATCTATGTTGTAGATCAATAGCTCGCGATGTTGCTCCCAGTTTATTGTGTTTCTAGAGAAAAATTATGTTGAAAAATGTTAGTAGCAATGATGCGGATTGGATCCGTGATCTGAGGATTATCCTCATTGCTGGACAGAAGAATTATGTCTTTGATGCACCGCTAGGTGACAGACCTATTGCAGGAGTAGATGCAGACGTTATGAACGTTTGGCTAGCTCAATATGATGACTACTTGATAGTTTAGTGCACCATGCTTAACGGCTTAGAATCGGGACTTCAAAGACGTTTTGAATGTCATGGACCATATGAGATGTTCCAGGAGTTGAAGTTAATATTTCAAGCAAATACCCGAGTTGAGAGATATGAAGTCTCCAACAAGTTCTATAGCTAAAAAGATGGAGGAGAATAGCTCAAGCAGTGAGCATGTGCTCAGATTGTCTGGGTACTACAATCGCTTGAATCAAGTGGGAATTAATCTTCCAGATAAGATAGTGATTGATAGAATTCTCTAGTCACCATCACCAAGTTAGTAGAACTTCATGATGAACTATGATATGCAAGGGATAACGGAAACGATTCCCAAGATCTTTGTAATGCTGAAATCAACGAAGGTAGAAATCAAGAAAAATATCAAGTGTTGATGGTAGACAAGACCACTAGTTTCAAGAAAAGGGCAAAGAGAAGAAGGGGAACTTCAAGAAGAACGGCAAGCAAGTTGCTGCTCAAGTGAAGAAGCCCAAGTCTGGTCCTAAGCCTGAGACTAAGTGCTTCTACTGCAAAGGAACTGGTCACTGGAAGCGAACTGCCCCAAGTATTTGGCGGATAAGAAGGATGACAAAGTGAACAAAGGTATATTTAATATACAAATTATTGATGTGTATTTTACTAGTGTTCGTAGCAACCCCTCGGTATTTGATACTGGTTCAGTTGCTAAGAGTAGTAACTCGAAACAGGAGTTGCAGAATGAACAGAGACTAGTTAAGGGTGAAGTGACGATGTGTGTTGGAAGTGGTTCCAAGATTGATATGATCATCATCCCACACTCCCTATACTTTCAGGATTAGTGTTGAACCTAAATAAGTGTTATTTGGTGTTTGCATTGAGCATGAATATGATTTGATCATGTTTATTGCAATACGGTTATTCATTTAAGTAAGAGAATAAATTGTTGTTCTGTTTACATGAATAAAACCTTATATGGTTACACACCCAATGAAAATGGTTCGTTGGATCTCGATCGTAGTGATACACATATTCATAATATTGAAACCAAAAGATGCAAAGTTAATAATGATAGTGCAACTTATTTGTGGCACTGCCGTTTAGGTCATATTGGTGTAAAGCGCATGAAGAAACTCCATGCTGATGGACTTTTGGAATCACTTGATGCTTGCGAACCATGACTCATGGGCAAGATGACTAAGACTCCGTTCTCCGGAACAATGGAGCGAGCAACTGACTTATTGGAAATAATACATACTGATGTATGCGGTCCGATGAGTGTTAAGGCTCACGGCAAGTATCATTATTTTCTGACCTTCACAGATGATTTGAGCAGATATGGGTATATCTACTTAATGAAAACAAGTCTGAAACATTTGAAAAGTTTAAAGAATTTCAGAGTGAAGTGGAGAATCATCGTAACAAGAAAATAAAAGTTTCTACGATATGATCGCAGAGGTAAAATATTTGAGTTAAGAGTTTGGCCTTCAGTTAAAACAATGTGAAATAGTTTCACTACTCACGCCACCTGGAACACCACAGTGTAATGGTGTGTCCGACTGTCATAACCGTACTTTATTAGATATGATGCGATCTATGATGTCTCTTACCGATCTACCACTATCATTCTGGGGTTATGCATTAGAGACAACTGCATTCACGTTAAATAGGGCACCATCTAAATCCATTGAGACGACACCGTATGAACTATGGTTTGGCAAGAAACCTAAGCTGTCGTTTCTTAAAGTTTGAGGTTGCAATGCTTATGTGAAAAAGTTTCAACTTGATAAGCTCAAACCCAAATTGGAGAAGTGCGTCTTCATAGGATACCCAAAAGAAAATGTTGGGTACACCTTCTATCAGAGATCCGAAGGCAAGATATTCACTGCTGAGAATGGATCCTTTCTAGAGAAGGAGTTTCTCTCGAAAGAAGTGAGTAGGAGGAAAGTAGAACTTGATGAGGTAACTGTACCTGCTCCCTTATTGGAAAGTAGTTCATCACAGAAATATGTTCCTGTGACTACTACACCAATTAGTGAGGAAGCTAATGATGATGATCATGTAACTTCAGATCAAGTTGCTACCGAACCTCGTAGGTAAACCAGAGTGAGATCCGCACCAGAGTGGTGTTGGGGAACGTAGTAATTTCAAAAAATTCCTACGCACATGCAAGATCATTGTGATGCATAGCAACGAGAGGGGAGAGTGTTGTCTACGTACCCTCGTAGACCAGAAGCGGAAGCGTTATGACAACGCGGTTGATGTAGTCGTACGTCTTCATGGCCCGACCGATCAAGCACCGAAACTACGGCACCTCCGAGTTCTATCACACGTTCAGCTCGATGACGATCCCCGGACTCCGATCCCGAAAAGTGTCGGGGAAGAGTTCCGTCAGCACGACGGCGCGATAACGATCTTGATGTTCTACCGTCGCAGGGCTTCGCCTAAGTACCGCTACAATATTATCGAGGATTATGGTGGAGGGGGGCACCGCACACGGCTAAGAGAACGATCACGAATATCAACTTGTGTGTCTAGAGGTGCCCCCTGCCCCCGTATATAAAGGAGCAAGGGGGAGGGGCGGACGGCCAGGAGGAGGCGCTCCAGGGTGGAGTCCTACTCCTACCGGGAGTAGGACTCCCTCCTTTTCCTTGTCCAACTAGGAGAGGGGGAAGGAAGGGAGAGAGGAGAGGAAGGAAAGGGGGGGCGCGGCCCCCCCTCCTTGTCCAATTCGGACTAGAGGGGGAGGGGGCGCGTGGCCTGCCCTGGCCGCCCCTCCTCTTCTCCACTTTGGGCCCATGAGGCCCTTTAACCCCCGGGGGGGTTCCGGTAACCCCCTGGTACTCCGGTTTTATCCGAAACTTCTCCGGAACACTTCCGGTGTCCGAATATAGCCGTCCAATATATAATTCTTTATGTCTCGACCATTTCGAGACTCCTCGTCCTGTCCGTGATCACATCCGGGACTCCGAACAATCTTCGGTACTTCAAAACTCATAATATAACTGTCATCGAAACCTTAAGCGTGCGGACCCTACGGGTTCAAGAACAATGTAGACATGACCGAGACACGTCTCCGGTCAATAACCAATAGCGGAACCTGGATGCTCATATTGGCTCCCACATATTCTACGAAGATCTTTATCGGTCAGACCGCATAACAACATACGTTGTTCCCTTTGTCATCGGTACGTTACTTGCCCGAGATTCGATCGTCGGTATCTCAATACCTAGTTCAATCTCGTTACCGGTAAGTCTCTTTACTCGTTCTGTGATACATCATCCTGCAACTAACTCATTAGTTGCAATGCTTGCAAGGCTTAAGTGATGCGCATTACTGAGAGGGCCCAGAGATACCTCTCCGAAGGGCATATTTCGAAATCCTAATCTCATAGTCAGAGTGACAAATCCTAATCTCGAAATACGCCAACCCAACAAGTACCTTCGGAGACACCTGTAGAGCACCTTTATAATCACCCAGTTACGTTGTGACGTTTAGTGGCACACAAAGTGTTCCTCCGGTAAACAGGAGTTGCATAATCTCATAGTCATAGGAACATGTATAAGTCATGAAGAAAGCAATAGCAACAAACTAAATGATCAAGTGCTATGCTAACGGAATGGGTCAAGTAAATCACATCATTCTCCTAATGATGTGATCCCGTTAATAAAATGACAACTCATGTCTATGGTTAGGAAACATAACCATCTTTGATCAACGAGATAGTCAAGTAGAGGCATACTAGTGACACTCTGTTTGTCTATGTATTCACACATGTATTATGTTTCCGGTTAATACAATTCTAGCATGAATAATAAACATTTATCATGATATAAGGAAATAAATAATAGCTTTATTATTGCCTCTAGGGCATATTTCCTTCAGTCTCCCACTTGCACTAGAGTCAATAATCTAGTTCACATCGCCATGTGATTTAATACCAATAGTTCACATCACCATGTGATTAACACCCATAGTTCACATCGACATGTGACCAACACCCAAAGGGTTTACTAGAGTCAATAATCTAGTTCACATCGCTATGTGATTAACACCCAAAGAGTACTAAGGTGTGATCATGTTTTGCTTGTGAGTGAAGTTTAGTCAACGAGTCTGCAACATTCATATCCGTATGTATTTTGCAAATTTCTATGTCAACAATGCTCTGCACGGAGCTACTCTAGCTAATTGCTCCCACTTTCAATATGTATCCAGATTGAGACTTAGAGTCATCTGGATCGGTGTCAAAACTTGCATTGACGTAACCCTTTACGACGAACCTTTTGTCACCTCCATAATCGAGAAACATATCCTTATTCCACTAAGGATAATTTTGACCAATGTCCAGTGATCTACTCCTAGATCACTATTGTACTCCCTTGCCAAACTCAGCGCAGGGTATACAATAGGTCTGGTACACAACATGGCATACTTTATAGAACCTATGGCTAAGGCATAGGGAATGACTTTCATTCTCCCTCTATCTTCTGCCGTGGTCGGGTTTTGAGTCTTACTCAACTTCACACCTTGTAACACAGGCAAGAACTTCTTCTTTGACTGTTCCATTTTGAACTACTTCAAAATCTTGTCAAGGTATGTACTCATTGAAAAACTTATCAAGCATCTTGATCTATCTCTATAGATCTTGATGCTCAATATGTAAGCAGCTTCACCGAGGTCTTTCTTTGAAAAACTCCTTTCAAACATTCCTTTATGCTTTGCAGAATAATTCTACATTATCTCCGATCAACAATATGTCTTTCACATATACTTATCAGAAATGTTGTAGTGCTCCCACTCACTTTCTTGTAAATACAGGCTTCACCGCAAGTCTGTATAAAACTATATGCTTTGATCAACTTATCAAAGCGTATATTCCAACTCCGAGATGCTTGCACCAGTCCATAGATGGATCGCTGGAGCTTGCATATTTTGTTAGTACCTTTAGGATTGACAAAACCTTCTGGTTGCATCATATACAACTCTTCTTTAATAAATCCATTAAGGAATGCAGTTTTGTTTATCCATTTTCCAGATTTCATAAAATGCGGCAATTGCTAACATGATTCGGACAGACTTAAGCATAGATACGAGTGAGAAACTCTCATCGTAGTCAACACCTTGAACTTGTCGAAAACCTTTTTGCGACAATTCTAGCTTTGTAGATAGTAACACTACTATCAGCGTCCGTCTTCCTCTTGAAGATCCATTAAATCTCAATGGCTTGCCGATCATTGGGCAAGTCAACCAAAGTCCACACTTTGTTCTCATACATGGATCCCATCTCAGATTTCTTGGCTTCAAGCCATTTTGCGGAATCTGGGCTCACCATCGCTTCTTCATAGTTCGTAGGTTCATCATGATCTAGTAGCATGACTTCCAGAATAGGATTACCGTACCACACTGGTGCGGATCTCACTCTGGTTTACCTACGAGGTTCGGTAGTAACTTGATCTGAAGTTACATGATCATCATCATTAGCTTCCTCACTAATCGGTGTAGTAGTTACAGGAATAGATTTCTGTGATGAACTACTTTCCAATAAGGGAGCAGGTACAGTTACCTCATCAAGTTCTACTTTCCTCCCACTCACTTCTTTCGAGAGAAACTCCTTTTCTAGAAAGGATCCATTCAAAGCAACGAATATATTGCCTTCGGATCTGTGATAGAAGGTGTACCCAACATTTTCTTTTGGGTATCCTATGAATATGCACTTCTCCGATTTGGGTTTGAGCTTATCAGGTTGAAACTTTTTCACATAAGCATTGCAACCTCAAACTTTAAGAAACGTCAGCTTAGGTTTCTTGCCAAACCATAGTTCATACGGTGTCGTCTCAACATATTTAGATGGTGCCCTATTTAAAGTGAATGTAGCTATCTCTAATGCATAACCCCAAAACGATAGTGGTAGATCGGTAAGAGACATCATAGATCGCACCATATCTAATAAAGTACGGTTATGACATTCGGACACACCATTACACTATGGTGTTCTAGGTGGCGTGAGTAGTGAAACTATTTCACATTGTTTTAACTAAAGGCCAAACTCTTAACTCAAGTATTTTACCTCTGCGATCATATCATAGAAACTTTTATTTTCTTGTTACGATGATTCTCCACTTCACTCTGAAATTCTTTGAACTTTTCAAATGTTTCAGACTTGTGTTTCATTAAGTAGATATACCCATATCTGCTCAAATCATCTGTGAAGGTCAGAAAATAACGATACTTGCCGTGAGCCTTAACACTCATCGGACCGCATACATCAGTATGTATTATTTCCAATAAGTCAGTTGCTCGCTCCATTATTCCAGAGAACGGAGTCTTAGTCATCTTGCCCATGAGTCATGGTTCGCAAGCATCAAGTGATTAATAATCAAGTGATTCCAAAAGTCCATCAGCATGGAGTTTCTTCATGCGCTTTGCACCAATATGACCTAAATGGCAGTGCCACAAATAAGTTGCACTATCATTATTAACTTTGCATCTTTTGGTTTCAATATTATGAATATGTGTATCACTACGATCGAGATCCAATGAACCATTTTCATTGGGTGTGTAACCACATAAGGTTTTATTCATGTAAACAGAACAACAATTTATTCTCTTATTTAAATGAATAACCGTATTGCAATAAACATGATCAAATCATATTCATGCTCAACGCAAACACCAAATAACACTTATTTAGGTTCAACACTAATCCCAAAAGTATAGGGAGTGTGCGATGATGATCGTATCAATCTTGAAACCACTTTCAACACACATCATCACTTCACCCTTAACTAGTCTATGTTCATTCTGCAACTCCCGTTTCGAGTTACTACTCTTAGCAACTGAACCAGTATCAAATACCGAGGGGTTGCTATGAACACTAGTAAAATACACATCAATAATCTGTATATCAAATATACGTTTGTTCACTTTGCCAGCCTTCTTATCCACCAAATACTTGGGGCAGTTCCGCTTCCAGTGACAAGTCCCTTTGCAGTAGAAGCACTTAGTCTCAGGCTTAAGACCAGACTTGGGCTTCTTCACTTGAGCAGCAACTTGGTTGCCGTTCTTCTTGAAGTTCCCCTTCTTCCCTTTGCCCTTTTCTTGAAACTAGTGGTCTTGTCTACCATCAACACTTGATATTTTTCTTGATTTCTACCTTCGTTGATTTCAGCATTACGAAGAGCTTGGGAATCATTTCTGTTATCCCTTGCATATCATAGTTCATCATGAAGTTCTACTAACTTGGTGATGGTGACTAGAGAATTCTGTCAATCACTATTTTATCTGGAAGATTAACTCCCACTTGATTCAAGCGATTGCAGTACCCACACAATCTGAGCACATGCTCACTGCTTGAGCTATTCTCCTCCATCTTTTAGCTATAGAACTTGTTGGAGACTTCATATCTCTCAACTCGGGTATTTGCTTGAAATATTAACTTCAACTCCTGGAACATCTCATATGGTCCATGACGTTCAAAACGTCTTTGAAGTCCCGATTCTAAGCCGTTTAAGCATGGTGCACTAAACTATCAAGTAGTCATCATATTGAGCTAGCCAAATGTTCATAACATCTGCATCTGCTCCTGCAATAGGTCCGTCACCTAGCGGTGCATTAAGGACATAATTCTTCTGTGCAACAATGAGGATAATCCTCAGATCACGGATCCAATCCGCATCATTGCTACTAACATCTTTCAAATTAATTTTCTCTAGGAACATATCAAAAATAAAACAGGGGAGTTAAACGCGAGCTATTGATCTACAACATAGATATGCTAATACTGCCAGGACTAAGTTCATGATAAATTTAAGTTCAATTAATCATATTACTAAAGAACTCCCACTTAGATAGACATCCCTCTAATCCTCTAAGTGATCACGTGATCCAAATCAACTAAACCATGTCCGATCATCATGTGAGATGGAGTAGTTTCATTGGTGAACATCACTATGTTGATCATATCTACTATATGATTCACGCTCGACCTTTCGGTCTCCGTGTTCCGAGGCCATATCTGTTATATGCTAGGCTCGTCAAGTTAAACCTGAGTATTCTGCATGTGCAACTGTTTTGCACCCGTTGTATTTGAACGTAGAGCCTATCACACCCGATCATCACGTGGTGTCTCAGCACGAAGAACTTTCGCAACGGTGCATACTCAGGGAGAACACTTTTACTATGATAATTTAGTGAGGGATCATCTTATAATGTTACCGTCAATCAAAGCAAGATAAGATGCATAAAAGATAAACATCACATGCAATCAATATAAGTGATATGATATGGTCATCATCATCTTGTGCTTGTGATCTCCATCTTCAAAGCACCGTCATGATCACCATCGTCACCGGCGCGACACCTTGATCTCCATCGTAGCATCGTTGTCATCTCGCCCTCTTATGCTTCTACGACTATCGCTACCGCTTAGTGATAAAGTAAAGCATTACAAGGCGATTGCATTGCATACAATAAAGCGACAACCATATGGCTCCAGCCAGTTGCCGATAACTCGGTTACAAAACATGATCATCTCATACAATAAAATTTAGCATCACGTCTTGACCATATCATATCACAAAATGCCCTGCAGAAACAAGTTAGACGTCCTCTACTTTGTTTGTTGCAAGTTTTATGTGGCTGCTACGGGCTTAAGCGAGAACCAATCTTACCTACGCATCAAAAACAACAACGATAGTTTGTCAAGTTGGTGCTGTTTTAACCTTCGCAAGGACCGGGCGTAGCCACACTCGGTTCAACTAAAGTTGGAGAAACTGACACCCGCCAGCCACCTGTGTGCAAAGCACGTCGGTAGAACCAGTCTCGCGTAAGCGTACGCGTAACGTCGGTCCGGGCCGCTTCATCCAACAATACCGCCGAACCAAAGTATGACATGCTGGTAAGCAGTATGACTTATATCGCCCACAACTCACTTGTGTTCTACTCGTGCAAATAACAACACATAAAACCTAGGCTCTGATACCACTGTTGGGGAACGTAGTAATTTTAAAAAATTCCTACGCACACACAAGATCATGGTGATGCATAGCAACGAGAGGGGAGAGTGTTGTCTACGTACCCTCGTAGACCGAAAGAGGATGCGTTATGAGAACGCGGTTGATGTAGTCGTACGTCTTCACGGCCCGACCGATCAAGCACCGAAACTACGGCACCTCCGAGTTCTATCACACGTTCAGCTCGATGACGAACCCCGGACTCCGATCCAGCAAAGTGTCGGGGAAGAGTTCCGTCAGCACGACGGTGTGGTAACGATCTTGATGTTCTACCGTCGCAGGGCTTCGCCTAAGCACCGCTACAATATTATCGAGGATTATGGTGGAGGGGGGCACCGCACATGGCTAAGAGAACGATCACGAATATCAACTTGTGTGTCTAGAGGTGCCCCCTGCCCCCGTTTATAAAGGAGCAAGGGGGAGGGGCGGCCGACCAGGAGGAGGCGCTCCAGGGAGGAGTCCTACTCCTACCGGGAGTAGGACTCCCTCCTTTTCCTTGTCCAACTAGGAGAGGGGGAAGGAAGGGAGAGAGGAGAGGAAGGAAAGGGGGGGCGCCGCCCCCCTCCTTGTCCAATTCGGACTAGAGGGGGAGGGGGCGCGTGGCCTGCCCTGGCCGCCCCTCCTCTTCTCCACTTTGGGCCCACGAGGCCCATTAACCCCCGGGGGGTTCCGGTAACCCACCGGCACTCCGGTTTTATCCGAAACTTCTCCGGAACACTTCCGGTGTCCGAATATAGCCGTCCAATATATCAATCTTTATGTCTCGATCATTTCGAGACTCCTCGTCATGTCCGTGATCACATCCGGGACTGCGAACAATCTTCGGTACATCAGAACACATAAACTCATAATATAATTGTCATCGAAACCTTAAGCGTGCGGACCCTACGGGTTCGAGAACAATGTAGACATGACCGAGACACGTCTCCGGTCAATAACCAATAGCGGAACCTGGATGCTCATATTGGCTCCCACATATTCTACGAAGATCTTTATCGGTCAGACCGCATAACAACATACGTTGTTCCCTTTGTCATCGGTATGTTACTTGCTCGAGATTCGATCGTGGTATCTCAATACCTAGTTCAATCTCGTTACTCGTAAGTCTCTTTACTCGTTCTGTGATACATCATCCTGCAACTAACTCATTAGTTGCAATGCTTGCAAGGCTTAAGTGATGTGCATTACTGAGATTGCCTAGACATACCTCTCCGACAATCAGAGTGACAAATCCTAATCTCAAAATACGCCAACCCAACAAGTACCTTCGGAGACACCTGTAGAGCACCTTTATAATCACCCAGTTACGTTGTGATGTTTAGTGGCACACAAAGTGTTCCTCCGGTAAACGGGAGTTGCATAATCTCATAATCATAGGAACATGTATAAGTCATGAAGAAAGCAATAGCAAAAAACTAAACGATCAAGTGCTATGCTAACGGAATGGGTCAAGTCAATCACATCATTCTCCTAATGATGTGATCCCGTTAATCAAATGACAACTCATGTCTATGGTTAGGAAACATAACCATCTTTGATCAACGAGCTAGTCAAGTAGAGGCATACTAGTGACACTCTGTTTGTCTATGTATTCACACATGTATTATATTTCCGGTTAATACAATTCTAGCATGAATAATAAACATTTATCATGATATAAGGAAATAAATAATAGCTTTATTATTGCCTCTAGGGCATATTTCCTTCAAGTGGTACGGTAATCCTGTTCTGGAGGTCATGTTACTTGACCATGACGAGCCTACGAACTGGCTTGAGGCCATGAAATCTGAGATGAGATCCATGTATGAGAACAAAGTATGGACTTTGATTGACTTGCCCATTGATCGGCGAGCCATTGAGATTAAATGGATCTTCAAGAGGAAAACAGACTGAGGGAGTCCTGGATTAGGGGGTGTCCGGATAGCCGGACTATACCTTCGGCCGGACTCCTGGACTATGAAGATACAAGATTGAAGACTTCGTCCCGTGTCTGGAAGGGACTTTCCTTGGCGTGGAAGGCAAGCTTGGCGATACGGATATGTAGATCTCCTGCCATTGTAACCGACTCTGTGTAACCCTAGCCCTCTCCGGTGTCTATATAAACCGGAGGGTTTTAGTTCGTAGGGCGAACATACAATCTGTTGGGGAACGTAGCAATAATTCAAAATTTTCCTTCGTGTCACCAAGATCAATCTATGAAGTCATCTAGCAACGAGGGAGGAGTGGATCTACATACCCTCGTAGATCGCGCGCGGAAGCGTTCAAGAGAACGGGGTTGATGGAGTCGTACTCGTCGTGATTCAAATCACCGATGATCCTAGGCCGAACGGACGGCACCTCCGCGTTCAACACACGTACGGAACGGAGACGTCTCCCACGCCTTGATCCAGCAAGGAGGAGGGAGAGGTTGATGGAGATCCAGCAGCACGACGGCGTGGTGGAAGTAGCGGGATTCCAACAGGGCTTCGCTAAGCGCCGCGGGAGGAGGGAGATGTGTCATGGGAGGGAGAGGGAGGCGCCAGGCCTTAGGTGTGGTTGCTCCTCCTTTTCCCCACTATATATAGGGCCAAGGGAGAGGGGGGAGGCGCAGCCCTTGCCCCTTCCTCCAAGGAAGGGTGCGGCCAAGGGGGGGGAGGAGTCCATCCTCCCCAAGGCACCTCGGAGGTGCCTTCCCCTTTTAGGACTCTCCCTTTTTCTCTTCTCTTGGCGCATGGGCCTCTTGGGGCTGGTGCCCTTGGTCCATGCCGGCCAAGGCGCACCCCCTACAGCCCATGTGGCCCCCCGGGGCAGGTGGCCCCATCCCGGTGGACCCCCGAGACCCTTCCGGTGGTCCCAGTACAATACCGGTGACCCCGAAACTTGTCCCGATGGCCAAAACAGCACTTCCTATATATAGTTCTTTACCTCCGGACCATTCTGGAACTCCTCGTGACGTCCGGGATCTCATCCGGGACTCCGAACAACTTTCGGGTTACCGCATACTAATATCTCTATAACCCTAGCGTCATCGAACCTTAAGTGTGTAGACCCTACGGGTTCGGGAGACATGCAGACATGACCGAGACGTTCTCCGGTCAATAACCAACAGCGGGATCTGGATACCCATGTTGGCTCCCACATGTTCCACGATGATCTCATCGGATGAACCACGATGTCAAGGACTTAATCAATCCCGTATACAATTCCCTTTGTCTAGCGGTATTATACTTGCCCGAGATTCGATCGTCGGTATCCCTATACCTTGTTCAATCTCGTTACCGGCAAGTCTCTTTACTCGTTCCGTAACACATCATCCCGTGATCAACTCCTTGATCACATTGTGCACATTATGATGATGTCCTACCGAGTGGGCCCAGAGATACCTCTCCGTTTACACGGAGTGACAAATCCCAGTCTCGATTCGTGCCAACCCAACAGACACTTTCGGAGATACCTGTAATGCACCTTTATAGTCACCCAGTTACGTTGTGACGTTTGGTACACCCAAAGCACTCCTACGGTATCCGGGAGTTGCACAATCTCATGGTCTAAGGAAATGATACTTGACATTAGAAAAGCTATAGCATACGAACTACACGATCTTTATGCTAGGATTAGGATTGGGTCTTGTCCATCACATCATTCTCCTAATGATGTGATCCCGTTATCAACGACATCCAATGTCCATGGTTAGGAAACCGTAACCATCTATTGATCAACGAGCTAGTCAACTAGAGGCTTACTAGGGACATGGTGTTGTCTATGTATCCACACATGTATCTGAGTTTCCTATCAATACAATTATAGCATGGATAATAAACGATTATCATGAACAAGGAAATATAATAATAACCAATTTATTATTGCCTCTAGGGCATATTTCCAACACAATCATACCATAGGCTAGCTTCTAGGGTTTAGCCTCTCTGATCTCATGGTAGATCTACTCTTGTACTACCCATATCATCAATATTAATCAAGCAGGACGTAGGGTTTTACCTCCATCAAGAGGGCCCGAACCTGGGTAAAACATCGTGTCCCCTGCCTCCTATTACCATCCACCTAGACGCACAGTTCGGGACCCCCTACCCGAGATCCGCCGGTTTTGACACCGACATTGGTGCTTTCATTGAGAGTTCCTCTTTGTCATCACTTTTAGGCCCGATGGATTCTCCGATCATCAACGACGATGCGATCCAGAGTGAGACTTTTCTCCCCGGACAGATCTTCGTATTTGGCGGCTTTGCACCGCAGGCCAATTCACTTGGCCATCTGTAGCAGATCGAAAGCTACGCCCCTGGCCATCAGGTCAGATTTGGAAGTTTGAGCTACACGGCCGACCTCCGCGGAGACTTGATCTTCGACGGATTCGAGCCACAGCCGAGCGCGCCGCACTGTCACTGAGGGAGTCCTGGATTAGGGGGTGTTCGGGTAGCCGGACTATACCTTCAGCCGGACTCCTAGACTATGAAGATACAAGATTGAAGACTTCGTCTCGTGTCCGGATGGGACTTTCCTTGGCATGGAAGGCAAGCTTGGCGATGCGATATTCAAGATCTCCTACCATTGTAACCAACTCTGTGTAACCCTAACCCTATCCGGTGTCTATATAAACCGGAGGGTTGTAGTCCGTAGGCAATCGACTCCATACACAACAATCATACCATAGGCTAGCTTCTAGGGTTTAGCCTCCTTGATCTCGTGGTAGATCTACTCTTGTACTACCCATATCATCAATATAATCAAGCAGGAGTAGGGTATTACCTCCATCGAGAGGGCCCGAACCTAGGTAAAACAATGTGTTCCCTGTCTCCTGTTACCATTCGGCCTAGACGCACAGTTCGGGACCCCCTACCCGAGATCTGCCGGTTTTGACACTGACATTGGTGCTTTCATTGAGAGTTCCTCTGTGTCGTCGCCTTTAGGCCCGATGGCTCCTTTGATCACCAACAACGATGTGGTCCAGGGTGAGACTTTTCTTCCCGGACAGATCTTCGTCTTCGGCGGCTTCGCTCTGCGGGCCAATTCGCTCGGCCACCTGGAGCAGATCGAAAGCTATGCCCCTGGCCATCAAGTCAGGTTTGGAAGCTTAAACCATACGGCTGACATCCGCGAAGACTTGATCTTCGATGGATTCGAGCCACAGCCAAGCGCGCCGCACTGTCTCGATGGGCATGATATAGCTCTGCCGCCGAACAGCGCCTTGGAGGCCGCGCACGCATCGGTTTCGACTATTGATTCGGAGCCTATTGCGCCAATCGAGGATCAGCGGTTGGACGCTGCCTCAGGGGCTGCGATCTCAGAGGCGATTGAGCCGAACTCCAGCCACGCACTCCGCATGGCCCGTGACTCCGAGGAGCCGGATTCCTCTCCGAACTCCGAGTCCCCCGCGCCCCTGCCAATCGAATCCGATTGGGCGCCGATAATGGAGTTCACCGCCGCGGACATCTTTCAGCACTCGCCCTTCGGCGACATCCTGAATTCTCTAAAGTCTCTCTCTTTATCAGGAGAGCCCTGGCCGGACTACGGTTAGTGAGGGTGGAATACGGACGATGAGGAAATTCAAAGCCCACCCACCACCCACTTTGTAGCCACTGTCGACGACCTAACCGACATGCTTGACTTCGACTCCGAAGACATCGACGGCATGGATGACGATGTAGGAGACGAACAGGAACCAGCACCTATAGGGCGCTAGAAGGCCACCTCGTCATATGACATATATATGGTGGATACTCCAAAAGATGGAGATGGCGATGGAACAGTGGGGGATGACGCCCCCAAGAAACAGCTAAAGCGCCGGCGTCAGCGGCGCCGCTCTAAATCCCGCCAAAGCGAAAACGGTGATTCCGGCACGGGAGATAATACTACCCCGGATAGCGCCAAAGAACACCCACCTCAGCAAAATTCGGCACAGGAAGATGGAGAAGCCAGCCCTCATGAGAGAGCGGCAGACCGAGAGGTCGAGGATGATAACTATACGCCTCCCTCCGAAGACGAGGCAAGCCTCGATGATGAGGAATTCATCATACCATCAGACCCCACCGAACAAGAGCGTTTTAAACGCAGGCTTTTAGCCACGGCAAGCAGCCTCAAGAAAAAGCAGCAACATCTTAGAGCTGCCCAAGAATTGCTAGCTGACAGATGGACTGAAGACCTTGCGGCTGAAGAGTATGAACTCGAACGCCCCTCCAAGAGTTACCCGAAGCGCAGGCCACTACCCCGATTAGAGGAGGAAGCACCTACATCACCAGCGCATGACATGGCAGACCGGCCACCTCGCGGCCGCTACAGAGAGGCCTGTCGGCCCTCCACCCAAGCCATGCCCCGACGCCACTCAACTAAGGCACGGGAAAATGCGCCCGACCTGCGAGACATACTGGAGGATAAGATAAGACAAACAAGATCGATCTACGGATCGCGCAGGCGCCCTACGGCATGTGACAATGATCTTCACTCCGGATACAACAAATCCGGCCGGGCCGCACACAACAGACATAGCTCTTCCGAGCTGCCTCGTGATATAGCCCAGTACAGAGGCGCCGCACACCCGCTATGCTTCACGAATGAAGTAATGGATCATAAAATCCAAGAGGGTTTCAAACCCGCAAACATCGAATCATACGATAGCACAACAGACCCGGCGGTATGGATCGAGGATTATCTCCTTCACATCCACATGGCACGCGGCGATGATCTACACGCCATCAAATACCTCCCGCTCAAACTTAAAGGACCGGCCCGGCATTGGCTTAACAACCTGCCAGCAGACTCAATCGGTTCTTGGGAGGACCTGGAAGCCGCATTCCTCGACAACTTCCAGGGCACTTACGTGCGACCGCCGGATGCCGACGACTTAAGCCACATAATTCAGCAGCCAGAAGAATCGGCCAAACAATTCTGGACACGGTTCCTAACAAAGAAAAACCAGGTAGTCGACTGTCCGGACGCAGAGGCCCTAGCAGCCTTCAAGCATAACATCTGCGACGAGTGGCTTGCCCGGCACCTGGGACAGGAAAAGCCAAAATCCATGGCAACCCTCACGACAGTCATGACCCGCTTTTGCGCGGGAGAAGACAGCTGGCTAGCTCGCAGTAACAACTTATCAAAGAACCCTAGTAATTCGGATACCAAGGACAAAAGTGGCAGGACACGTCGGAATAAGCAAAAACGCCACGTTAACAGCGACAGCAATGAAGACACGGCAGTTAATGCCGGATTCAAAGGCTATAAATCCGGTCAGCGGAAAAAGCCATTCAAAAAGAATACTCAGGGCCCGTCCAGTTTGGACCGAATACTCGATCGCTTGTGCCAGATACATGGCACCCCCGAAAGGCCAGCCAATCACACTAACAGGGATTGTTGTTCAAGCAGGCAGGCAAGTTAAGGGCCGAAAACAGAGACAAGGGGCTGCACAGCAACGACGAGGAGCCCAAGCCGCCGAACAACAATGGACAGAAGGGCTTTCCCCCACAAGTGCGGACGGTGAACATGATATACGCAACCCACATTCCCAAGCGGGAGCGGAAGCGTGCGCTACGGGACGTATACGTGATGGAGTCCGTCGCCCCAAAGTTCAACCCATGGTCCTCCTGCCCGATCACTTTTGATCAAAGGGACCATCCCACTAGCATCCGTCATGGCGGCTTCGCCGCATTGGTTCTCGACCCAATCATCGACGGATTTCACCTCACAAGAGTCCTCATGGACGGCGGCAGTAGCCTGAACCTGCTTTATCAGGATACAGTGCGTAAAATGGGCATAGATCCCTCAAGGATTAAGCCCACAAGAACGACCTTTAAAGGCGTCATACCAGGTGTAGAAGCCAACTGTACAGGCTCAGTAACACTTGACGTGGTCTTCGGATCCCCGGACAATTTCCGAAGTGAAGAGTTAATCTTTGATATAGTCCCGTTTCGCAGTGGCTATCACGCCCTGCTCGGATGAACCGCATTTGCAAAGTTCAATGCGGTGCCGCACTACGCATATCTCAAGCTCAAGATGCCAGGCCCTCGAGGAGTAATTACGGTCAACGGGAACACCGAATGCTCCCTCCATACGGAGGAGCATACGGCGGCTCTCGCAGCGAAGGTACAAAGTAGCCTTCTCAGGCAATTCTCCAGCCCGGCCATTAAAAAGCCAGACACTGCCAAGTGCGCCCGGAGTAACCCACAGCAGGACCACCTGGCACGCTCTGAGCAAGCGTAGCAATGCGGCCCCAACCCCAGCTTTCGCAATATAGTGAAACCAGTACCTCGCGTACATAACTACGCCCTGGAAATACCATGGGCACAGGGGAAGGGGCACAATAACGGCACACCCAAAATACGGCTTAAAACGTACTAGGGGCTGCCGGATTCTTTTTTTAATTTTTTCTTACTTTCAGGACTCCGTACTTCGGACGACATGTTCGGTAATTCGACTGCCGCACAAACGATGCAAGATCCAGGGAGGCAGACAAGCCATGCCGCATTATGGAACTCCCAGGTGGTCTCTGTTACGAGCGGTATACCTGTTTTAAATACAATTCCACGGCCTGCCCCTGGTCAGGACATACTGAATAGTCCAATATCTTTTGCTTACCGCACTATTTGTATCATTCGGCTTTGATAAATAGCCTCTCCATAAACAATGCTTAGCTTTTTGTCTATTTTTTGCATTACTCTCTTTTATATATGTTCATTAATGACATGTTGCACCCGTACACTGTGGTACGGCAAGTACGCCAGGGGCTTCAGTACCCTTTAATATGGTGTGAAAAGCCCGTATACTTTCACAAGTGCGGCACCCCGAACTTATAGCACTATATGCATCGGCTCCAAATCATGATTTGGGTCAATAGTTGGGTTTGCCCGGCTCCTATATTTTGGTGCCTTACGTTCCGCTATATCGGCTAAGGTAGCACTAGGAGGACCACTGCGATTGTGCCCCGGTTGAGCTGGGTTAAGCACCTCAGTGGAGAAAGCTAAAACTGACTGTCATGATGAGGCGAGAGACCGGTCGCTGTTCGAGAGGTTTTTCGAGTCCCTAAAGACTTATGCCGCTTCGAGCGAGGAGCTGGATAACCCCAGCCAAGGCGTGGATAGCGCCCCGAACTCGGTCTTCCAAACTAGGGGCTTCGCCGAAATTTAAAATTATAAAGTTCTATGGCTAAGTGAGAGTGTTCAAGCATTATAGTCCGATTGCCTGGTTCGTCGTGCTGAGCGCCTCCCTCGAAGGACCCAAACATGGGAAAAAGAGCGCACAGGTTTATCACCGAACACCCCAGCACTAGTGGCATGGGGGCAGAAGCCGACGACTGGCCATCTCTCAATTTTTGATAAACGGACACACAGAAAATAATATTTTAAATTCAATAAGCATTGCTTAGCGCATATGAACAAGTTTTCAGCGCACAGGATAAAATCGAGCGAGTTCATTCAAAAATTACATCCTTGGTGCATTCATC
This sequence comes from Triticum urartu, assembly GCF_003073215.2. Lineage (NCBI taxonomy): Eukaryota > Viridiplantae > Streptophyta > Magnoliopsida > Poales > Poaceae > Triticum > Triticum urartu. Next base: position 449,845,554 of record NC_053027.1, read on the forward strand.
CGCCACAAGGCGGGCACCTACAAGAACATCCTTATAATAGTTCTCGGGCTTGCGATGCTCCTTCCCCGGCGGCGGCCCGTCCTTCACAAGCTTCTCACCGTCCAGCTTCCCCCAGTGCACCTTTCCACGGGCAAGGGCCCTACGGCCTCCTTCGATGTAGACGGACCGCTTGATGACCTTGAGCCTAGGACAGGCCTCCACCAGCTGCCGCACCAACCCGAAGTAGCTCCCAGGCAGGGCCTCTCCGGGCCACAGCCGAACTATGAAGCCCTTCATGGCCTGTTCGGCCGCCTTGTGGAGCTCGACCAGTTGTTTCAGCTGGTAGCTCAAGGGCACAAGGTGTCCGGCCTCAGCATACTGAGACCAGAACACCTTCTCCGTCGACCTTCCCTCTTCAGCTCGGTAGAATGCGGCGGCGTCGGATACGCTGCGGGGAAGATCTGTGAATGCCCCTGGAGAACTCCGGATTCGGGTAAGTAACAAGTAGTTTACTTTTATATTTCTGCTTTGCATAAAGAATGCCTTACCCGCTGCTATCTTCTTCACATCCTCCAACTCTTGGAGGGCCTTTTGGGCTTCGGCCTTGGCAGACTTGGCAGTCTCAAGGGCCGCCGCGAGCTCGGATGTTTGGGTCTTTGACTCAAGCTCCAAACTCTCATGTTTTTTCATGAGAGCCTGGAGCTCTTGCTGCACCTCGCCGACCTGAGCCCCAAGTTTCTCTCGCTCGGTGCGCTCCGCGGCCGTTTTCTTTTCGGCCTCAGATAGCGCCTGCTTGAGGGTCGCCACCTCAGTCGTGGCCCCTACAATAAGCAGTACAATCCTGTTATTTTTTGCAATCATGCCTCTCTATAGGCACCTTTTTATGTAAGGTATTTCTTACCTTCTTTCTCCTCGAGCTGCCGCTTGGCAAGGCCGAGCTATTGCTCGGTCCGCCCGAGGTCCTGTTTCAGGACACCCACCTCCGCAGTCAGTGCGGCGGTGGATAGCAGCGAAGCCTGCATACGCATATTGACTCTTTGTTGTTAGACTCCTACGAAATTTAATAGATCCTCTATTCGGCTTTTCTTTCCGAACGCCAAACAGCGCATCAGGGGCTACTGTCTATGCGGTAATATTTTTACATATTTTTACTTACCTCGAAGCCTGTTAGGAGGCTAGCGCAAGCTTCACTCAGTCCGCTCTTGGCGGACTAAACCTTCTGGATCACCGTACTCATAATAGTACGGTGCTCCTCGTCGATGGAGGCGCCGTCAAGCACCTCCAGCAGATTGTCCGGCACCTCCGGTTGGACGGAGGCCGCCGGCTCAGAAGACTTGCTCCTCTTGGAAGGAGTTTGCCTACCGCAGTCCGGAACTGTTGAAGATTCCGACGCGGTGTCCGGCATAAAGCCGGACTTGGAGCCCTGGGGGGTCTTGTCCCCTTTACTCCTGGAGTCCGGGAGGTCGCCTTGCGGCTCCTCCAGGACCACCTCCTCCTGCCCCGGAGCTCGTTGCGACGCCACTTCGGCGTCATCCGCAGTGCGGGGGGAGACAACGGGCGGAACTGAGTTCACGTCTGATGAATCCAGGGAGCCGCTCGACGACTCGTTGAGTTCGGCCCGGGGCGGGCTGCATGATTATATTCGACATTAGGGAAAGCTGTGCAACAAAAGGAATATCATGAGTTACTATGGTATCTGAACACTTACGATTTCGCCGGACGCCTGGCCCTGTCCGGCCACTCCTCTTCGTCCTCGTCGGCGTCGGGGGCGTAGTCCGGCGGAGGGGTTTTCCTCTTCTTGGACCCTTCGGCCCCCCCTACTGGGGCGGCCTTCCTCTTCTTTCCTCCCCCCGCTGGAGGGGGAGAGGTTTCTTCTTCCTCCTCCTCATCTCCACGGGAGGAGTGCGTCTCGGACTCGTCGGATGACGAGTCCGACCCCACCACATTACGGGAACTCTTTCGAGTCCCCGTGGTCTTCTTCTTCTTGGCCTTCTTTTCCGGCACCACATAAGGCGCCGGAGCCAGCAGTTTCACTAGTAGAGCTGGGTCTGGGTCTTCGGGCAGCGGAGCCGGACAGTTAATCGGTCCGGATATCGCCCGCCAAGCCTGTCAAAGGTGAGGGAGTTTAGATCCCGCATAGAGTTAAACTATGAAAAAAGCTGAACATCCTGTAAAAGGTGAAGATAGCTTACCTCGCCAGCGTGACGCTGCGAGCTGTATCCGCGGTCCTCGGAAGCGGATGCGGGAGCCTTGGCGCCCTTGAATAGCACCTTCCAGGCATCTTTGTACGTCGTGTCGAAGAGCCTGCTGAGGGTTTGGTGCTGCGCTGGGTCGAACTCCCACAGATTAAAATCCCGTTGTTGGCACGGGAGGATCCGGCGGACGAGCATAACCTGGATTACATTGACAAGCCGGATTGGCTTGTTCACCAGGGACTGGATGCATGTTTGCAATCCGGTCACCTCTTTTTTGTCACCCCACGACAGGCCCGTCTCTTTCCAGGACATAAGCCGCGTGGGGGGTCCGGATCGGAACTCGGGGGGTGCGATCCAGTTCGGATCGCGTGGCTCGGTGATGTAAAACCACCCGGCTTGCCACCCCTTTAGGGTCTCTACAAAGGAGCCCTCGAACCACAAGACGTTGGCAATCTTGCCCGCCATGGCGCCTCCGCACTCCGCCTGGTTGCCGCACACCACCTTGGGCTTGACGTTGAAGGTCTTGAGCCAGAGGCCGAAATGGGGGCGGACGCGGAGGAAAGCCTCGCACACGATGATAAACGCCGAGATGTTGAGGATGAAGTTCGGGGCCAGATTGTGGAAATCCAGGCCGTAGTAGAACATGAGCCCCCGGACGAATGGGTGAAGTGGAAAACCCAGTCCGCGGAGGAAGTGGGGAAGGAATACTACCCTCTCGTGGGGCCTTGGGGTGGGGAGGAGCCGCCCCTTCTCGGGAAGCCGGTGTGCGATGTCTTTGGACAAGTATCCGGCCTTCCTAAGCTTTTTGACGTCGCCCTCCGTGACGGAGGAAACCTTCCACTTGCCTCCCGCTCCGGACATCTCTGGAGAAGGTTGAGGTGGGAAGTGCGGGCTTGGGCACTGGAGCTCGAGTGCGCAGGAGATGGATAGGCAAAGGAGGAATAAGGCGTAGGTAAAAAGGTGGATCCTTATCCCCTTATATGGGCGGATGCGGTTGTGCGTCCCCACCTGCCTAATAAAACTCGTTTGCCTCCCAAGCGCCATGGTAAATGGCGCGGTTAGGGTTACCCACGTCCGTATTGATGAGAATCCCGTAAAAAGGGCACACAATCTCTGCTTTGACAAGACGTGCCAAGGAAACCGCCTCGCAAAACATGCTGAGGTGGAAAAGTAAAAACGATTCGAGTAAAGGACTTGGCCGTAGTGTGATAGCGCACTGCGGAATACGTCAGCAGATTTGATTTGTGTTAATATTATTCTCTCTATGGCAATATGTGGAAGCTTATTTTGCAGAACCGGACACTACTCTTGGTGTTTACAATCTTCTACGAAGGACTTGGAGGAGGAACCCGCCTTGCAATGCCGAAGACAATTTGTGCGCCGGACTCGTCGTCATTGAAGCCTGGTTCAGGGGCTACTGAGGGAGTCCTGGATTAGGGCGTGTTCGGGTAGCCGGACTATACCTTCAGCCGGACTCCTGGACTATGAAGATACAAGATTGAAGACTTCGTCCCGTGTCCGGATGGGACTTTCCGTGGCGTGGAAGGCAAGCTTGGCGATGCGATATTCAAGGTCTCCTACCATTGTAACCGACTCTGTGTAACCCTAACCCTATCCGGTGTCTATATAAACCGGAGGGTTGTAGTCCGTAGGCAATCGACTCCATACACAACAATCATACCATAGGCTAGCTTCTAGGGTTTAGCCTCCTTGATCTCGTGGTAGATCTACTCTTGTACTACCCATATCATCAATATTAATCAAGCAGGAGTAGGGTATTACCTCCATCGAGAGGGCCCGAACCTGGGTAAAACAAAGTGTTCCCTGTCTCCTGTTACCATCCGGCCTAGACGCACAGTTCGGGACCCCCTACCCGAGATCCGCCGGTTTTGACACCGACACTCACGATAGGCATGATCTAGCTCTGCCGCCAAACAATGCCCTGGAGGCCGCACCCGCATCAGCTCCGACCCTTAATTCGGAGCCAACTGCGCCAATCGAGGATGGGTCGTTGGACACCGCCTCGGGGGCTGCAATCTCTACGGCGATCGAGCCGAACACCAGCCCTATTCTCTACGAAGCCCATGACTCCAAGGAGCCGGACTCCTCTCCAGACTCCGAGCCCTCCGCGCCCCTACCGATCGAACCCGATTGGGCGTCGATCATGGAGTTCACCGCCGCGGACATCTTTCAGCACTCGCCCTTCGGCGATATTCTGAATTCACTAAAGTCTCTCTCTTTATCAGGAGAGCCCTGGCTGGACTATGGTCAACAAGGTTGGGATGCGGATGATGAAGAAATTCAAAGCCCACCCACCATCCACTTCGTAGCCACTGTCGATGATTTAACCGACATGCTCGACTTCGACTCCGAAGACATCGACGGTATGGACGCCGATGCAGGAGACGATCAAGAACCAGCGCCTATAGGGCACTGGAAAGCCACCTCGTCGTATGATAGATACATGGTGGACACCCCAAAAGAAGGCAATGGCGATGGAACAGCGGAGGATGACCCCTCCAAGAAGCAGCCTAAGCGCCGGCGTCCGCGGCGCCTCTCTAAATCCCGCCAAATCAAAAACGGTGATTCCGGCACGGGAGATAATAACACCCCGAACAGTGCCGAAGACAACCACCTCCAGCAAGATTCAGTACAGGAGGATGGAGAAGCCAGCCCTCATGAGAGAGCGGCAGACAGAGAGGTCGAGGACGATAATTATATGCCTCCCTCCGAAGACGAGGCAAGCCTCGACGACGATGAATTTGTCATGCCGGAGGATCCCGTCGAACAAGAGCGTTTCAAACGCAGGCTTATGGCCACGGCGAGCAGCCTCAAGAAAAAACAGCAACAGATTAGAGCTGATCAAGATTTGCTAGCCGAAAGATGGACTGAAGTCCTTGCGGCCGAAGAGTATGAACTCGAACGCCCCTCCAAGAGCTACCCAAAGCGTAGGTTGCTACCCCGATTAGAGGAGGAAGCACCTAAACCTACATCACCAGCGCATGATGCGGCCGACCGGCCACCCCGTGGCCGCGACAGAGAGGCCTCTTGGCCCTCCACTCAAGCCGCACCCCAACGCCGCTCAAAAAATACCAAGGCACGGGAAAATGCGCCAGACCTGCGAGATATATTGGAGGACAAGGCGAGGCAAACAAGATCGATCTACGGATCGCGTGGGCGCCCCACGGCATGAGACAGTAATCATCACTCCGGATACAGTAAATCCAGCCGGGCCGAACACAGTAGACAAAACTCGTTCGAGCTGCGTCGTGATATAGCCCAATACAGAGGCACCGCACACCCACTATGCTTCACAGATGAAGTAATGGATCATCAAATCCCCGAGGGTTTCAAACCCATGAACATCGAATCATACGATGGCACAACAGATCCTACGGTATGGATCGAGGACTATCTCCTTCATATCCACATGGCCGGCTGTGATGACCTACACGCCATCAAATACCTCCCACTCAAGCTTAAAGGTCCAGCTCGTCATTGGCTTAACAGCTTGCCATCAGAATCAATTGGTTGTTGGGAAGACCTGGAAACCGCATTCCTCGACAATTTCTAGGGCACTTATGTGCGACCACCAGACGCCGATGACCTTAGCCACATAATTCAGCAGCCAGAGGAATCGGCCAGACAATTCTGGACACGGTTCCTAACCAAGAAAAATCAAATCGTCGACTGTCTAGACGCAGAGGCCCTAGCAGCCTTCAAGCATAACATCTGCGACGAGTGGCTTGCACGGCACCTAAGACAGGAAAAGCCGAAATCTATGGCAGCCCTCACGACACTTATGACCCGCTTTTGCGCGGGAGAAGACAGTTGGCTAGCTCGCAGCAATAACATGACCAAGAGCCCTGGTAATTCGAATACCAAGGACAGTAGTGGCAGGTCGCATCGCAACAAGCAAAAGCGCCGCATTAACGGAGGCAATGCTGAGGATACGGCAGTTAATGCCGGATTCAGAGGCTCTAAACCCGGTCAGCGGAAAAAGCCATTCAAAAGAAATACTCCGGGCCCGTCCAGTTTGGACCGAATACTCGACCGATCATGCCAGATACATGGCACCCCCGAAAAACCAGCCAATCACACCAACAGGGATTGTTGGGTGTTCAAGTAGGCAGGCAAGTTAAATGCCAAAAGCAGAGACAAGGGGCTGCATAGCGATGACGAGGAGGAGCCCCGGCCGCCGAACAACAGTGGACAGAAAGGTTTTCCCCCACAAGTGCGGACGGTGAACACGATATACGCAACCCACGTCCCCAAAAGGGAGTGGAAGCGTGTGCTAAGGGACGTATACGCGATGGAGCCAGTCGCCCCAAAGTTCAACCCATGGTCTTCCTGCCCGATCACTTTTGATCGAAGGGACCACCCCACTAGCATCCGTCATGGCGGATTCGCCGCATTGGTTCTAGACCCAATTATTGACGGATTTCACCTCACTAGAGTCCTTATGGACGGCGGCAGCAGCCTGAACCTGCTTTACCAGGATACAGTGCGGAAAATGGGCATCGATCCCTCGAGGATTAAACCCACTAAAACGTCCTTTAAAGGCATCATACCAGGTGTAGAGGCCAACTGTACAGGCTCAGTTACACTTGAAGTGGTCTTTGGATCTCCGGATAGTTTCCGAAGCGAGGAGTTAATCTTCGACATAGTCCCGTTCCGCAGTGGCTATCACGCACTGCTCGGGCGAACCGCATTTGCCAAGTTCAATGTGGTGCCGCACTACGCATACCTCAAGCTCAAGATGCCAGGCCCTCGAGGCGTCATCACGGTCAATGGAAACACCGAACGCTCTCTCCGAACGGAGGAGCATACGGCGGCTATCGCAGCGGAAGTACAAAGCAGCCTCTCAAGGCAATTCTCCAGTCCGACCATTAAACGTCTGGACACCGTCAAGCGCGCCCGGAGTAACCTACAACAAGACCGACTGGCACGTTCCGAGCAAGCGTAGCAATGCGGCCCCAACCCCAGCCCTCGCGAACTTGCGAAACCAGTGTTGCGCGTACATAACTATGCTCTGGAAATACCATGGGCACAGGGGGAGGGGCACCATCACGGCACGCCCGAAATGCGGCTTAAACCGCACTAGGGGCTGCCGATTTCTTAATTTTCTCTTATTTTCAGGACTCCATTCTTCAGAAGGCTTGTCCGGCAGTACAATTGCCGCACAAACGATACAACTAGGAAAGCAAAAAGCTACGCCGCACTATGGAACTCTAAGGTGGTCTCTATAACGAGCAGTATACATGTTTCACATACCATTCCGCAGCTAACCCCTGGAAAGGACATGTTAAATAGTCCCATCTTTTGCTTATTGCACTATTTGTATCGTTCTGCTTTGATCACAGCTTTTTTAAATAAACGATGCATAACTTCCATCTATTATTGCATTACTCTTTTCTACGAATATATGTTCATTAATGACATGTTGCACCCGTACACTTTGGTATGGCCAATATGCCAAGGGCTTAAGTACCCCACAATACGCTGTGAGAAGTCCGAACACTTTCACAAGTGCGGCACCCCGAACTTATAGCATTATATGCATCGGCTCCGAATCATGTCTTGGGTCAATAGTTGGGTTTGCCCGGCTCCTATGTTTTGGTACCTTACATTCCGTTATATCGGCTAAGGTAGCACTAGGAGAACTACTGTGATTGTGCCCCAGTTGAGCTGGGCTAAGCACCTCAGTAGAGAAAGCTAAAACTGACCGTCATGATGAGGCGAGAGCTGGTCGCTGTTCGAGAGGTTTTCGAGTCCCTAAAGACTTATGCCGCTTAGAGCGAGGAGTCGGCTTTGTCCGGCCTAGGCGTGGATAGCGCCCCGAACTCGGTCTTTCGAACACTAGGGGCTTTGCTGAAATTTAAAATTATAGAATTCTATGGCTAAGTGAGAGTGTTCAAGCATTATAGTCCGATTGCCTTGTTCGTTGTGTAGAGCACCTCCCTCGAAGGACCCAAGAATGGGAAAAGAGCGCTCATGTTTATCCCGAACACCCCAGCACTCGTGGCATGGGGGCAGAAGCCGATGACTCGCCATCTCTCAAATTTGATAAACGGCCGCACAGAAGGTAATATTTTAAATTCAAAAGTGTTGCTTAGCGCATATGAACAAGTTTTCAGCGTACAGGATCACAAATGCGAGTTTACTCAAAAATTACATCTTTGGAGCATTCATCCGCTATAAGGCGGGCACCCTTCAGGACACCCTCATAATATGCTTCCGGGACGCGATGCTCCTTGCCCGGCGGCAGCCCGTCCTTCACCAGCTTCCCCGCATCCATCTTGCCCCATTGCACTTTAGCACGGGCAAGCGCCCTACGGGCACCTTCGATGCAGACGGAGCGCTTGATTACTTCAAGTCGTGGACAGGCATCCACCAGCCGCCTCACCAGCCCGAAGTAGCTCCCAGGCAGAGCCTATCCAGGCCAAAGCCGAACTATGAGGCCCTTTATGGCCTGTTCGGCCACCTTGTGGAGCTCGACCATTTGCTTCAGCTGGTCGCTCAAAGGCACCAGTTGTCCGGCCTCAGCATACTGAGACCAGAACACCTTCTCCATCGAGCTCCCCTCCTCGGATCAGTAGTAGGCGGCGGCATCAGACACACTACGGGGCAAATTTGTGAATGCTCCTGGAGAGCTTCGGACTCGGGTAAGTAACAAGTAATTCACTTTCACGTGCTTGCTTTGCATAATGAATGCCTTACCCGCCGCTATCTTCTTCATTGCTTCAATTTCTTGGAGGGCTTTCTGGGCTTCAGCCTTGGCAGACTTCGCGCTTTCGAGGGCTGCCGTCGGACGCTTGCGTCTTTGAGTCAAGCTCCAAACTCTCGTGTTTTTTCACGAGAGCCTGGAGCTCTTTCTGCACCTCCTCCACCCGCGCCTCCTGCTTCCCTCTCTCTGTGCGCTCCGCGGCCGCTCTGTTTTCGGCCTCGGACAGCGCTTTTTTAAGGGTTGCCACCTCGGTCGTGGCCCCTATAATAGCACGTTGATCCTGTCATTTTTTGCAACCACATCTTCTCTATATACTTGCGTAAGGTATTACTTACCTTCCTTCTCCTCGAGTTGCCTCTTGGCATGGCCGAGCTCGTTCTCGGACCGCGCGAGGTTTTGCTTCAGCGTATCCACCTCCGCAGTCAGTGCGGCGGAGGCCAGCAGCGAAGCCTGCATACGCATATTGACTTGATTATGTTAGACTCCTGCGAATGTTATTAGATCCTCTATTCGGCTTTTCTTTCCGAACGCCGAACAGAGCATCAGGGGCTATTGTATATGCGGTAATATTTTTACATATTCTTTACTTACCTCAAAGCCTGTTAGAAGGCTGGCACAGGCTTCAGTCAGTCCGCTCTTGGCGGACTGAACCTTCTGGATCACCGCACTCATAATAGTGCGGTGCTCCTCGTTGATGGAGGCGTCGTTAAGCACCTCCAGCAAATTGTCCGGTGCCTCCGGTTGGACGGAGGTCGCCGGCTCGGTAGGCTTGCTCCTCTTGGAAGGAGGCTGCCTACCGGAGTCCGGAACCGTTGAGGTTCCGGCGCGGTGTCCGGCTCAAGGCCGGACTTGGAGCCCTTGGGGATTCTATCCCCTTTACGCCTGGAGTCCGGGAGGTCGCCTTGCGGCGCCTCCAGGACCACCTCCTCCTGACTTGGAACCTGTTGGGACACCACCGCGGCGTCGTCCGTAGGATGGGGGAAGGTAGCCGTCGGAAGCGAATTCACATTCGACGAATTCAGGGAACTGCTCAACGACACGTCGAGCCGGTCTTTGGGTGGACTGCATAAACATGTTCGACGTAAGGAAAAGCTATGCAATGGGGGAATACTATGAATCACTCTGGTATCCGGATACTTACGATCTCGCCAGGGGCTTGGCCCTGTGCGGCCACTCCTCTTCGCCGTCGTCGGCGTTGGTGGAGTAGTCCGGAGGAGGGGTCTTCCCCTTCTTGGACCCTTCGGCCTCCCCAGTTGGGGCGGCCTTCCTTTTCTTCCCTCCCCCCGCTGGAGGGGGAGAGGTCTCTTCTTCCTCCTCCTCGTCTTCATGGGAGGAGTGCGCCTTGGAGTCGTCGGATGATGAATCCGACACCTCCTGGCGCCGGGCACTCTTTCGAGTCCCTGTGGCCTTCTTCTTGGCCTTCTTCTCTGGCACCACATAGGGTGCCGGAACCAGCAGCTTCGCCAAGCGAGCGTCCGCTGGGCCTTCGGGCAAAGGAGTCGGACAGTTGATCTGTCCGGACGTCTCCTGCCAATCCTGTCAAAGGTAAGGGAGCTTAGATCCCACATGGAGTCAAACTATGAAAAACTAATACCCTGTAAAAGGTAAAAACAGCTTACCGCGCGAGCGTGACGCTGCGTGCTGAATCCGCGATCCTCGGTAGCGGATGCGGGGGCCTCGGCGCCCTTGAAAAGCACCTTCCAGGCATCTTCGTACGTCGTGTCGAAGAGCCTGCTCAGAGTTTGGTGCCGCGTCGGGTCGAACTCCCACAGGTTGAAAGCCCGTTGTTGACACGGGAGGATCCGGCGGATGAGCATAACCTGGACTACGTTGACAAGTTTGAGCTTCCTGTCCACCAGGGTTTGGACGCATGTTTGGAGTCTGGTCAGCTCTCCTTTTTTACCCCACGACAGGCCCATCTCTTTCCAGGAGGTGAGCCGCGTAGGGGGTCCAGATCGGAACTCGGGGACTGTGACCCATTCAGGGCCGCGCGGCTCGGTGATGTAAAACCACCCCGATTGCCACCCCTTTAGGGTCTCCACAAAGGAGCCCTCGAGCCATAGGACGTTGGGCATCTTGCCCACAATGGCGCCTCCACACTCCGCCTGGGTGCCGCGCACCACCTTCGGCTTGACATTGAAAGTCTTGAGCCATAGGCCGAAATGGGGGCGGATGCAGAGGAAAGCCTCGCACACGACGATAAACGCCGAGATGTTTGAGGACAAAGTTCGGGGCCTGATCGTGGAAATCCAGGCCATAGTAGAACATGAGCCCCCAGACAAATGGGTGGAGAGGGAAACCCAGTCCGCGGAGGAAATGGGGGAGGAACACCACCCTCTCATGGGGCCTAGGGGTGGGGATGAGCTGCCCCTCTTCGGGAAGCCGGTGCGCAATGTCATTAGACAAGTATCCGGCCTTCCTTAGTTTTTTGATGTGTCCCTCCGTAACGGAGGAGACCATCCACTTGCCTCCTGCTCCGGACATGGCTGGAGAAGGTTGAGGTGGGGTGTGCGGACTTGGGCGCTGGAGCTCGAGTGCGCGGAAATGGATAGGCAAAGGAGGAAGAAGGCGTGGATGAAAAGGTGGATCCTTATCCCCTTATATGGGTGGACGCGACTATGCGTCCCCACCAGCCTGGTAAAACTTGCTTATCTCCCAAGCGCCGTAATCAATGGCGCGGTTGGGTTACCCACGCCCGTATTGATGAGAATCCCGAAATAAGAGGACACGATCTCTGCTTTGACAAGACGTGCCAAGGAAACCGCCTCGCTAAACACGCTAAGGTGGAACAGTAAAACGATTCGAATAAAGACTTGGCTGTGGTGTGATGTCACGCTACGGAATACGTCAGCAGATTAGATTTGTGTAAATATTATTCTCTCTATGGCAATATGTGGAAACTTATTTTGTAGAGCCGGACACTACCTTTGTGTTCAAAATCTTCTATGAAGTACTTGGAGGAGGAATCCGCCTTGCAATGCCGAAGACAATCTGCGCGCCGGACTCATCGTCATTGAAGCCTGGTTCAGGGGCTACTGAGGGAGTCCTGGATTAGGGGGTGTCCGGATAGCCGGACTATACCTTCGGCCGGACTCCTGGACTATGAATATACAAGATTGAAGACTTCGTCCCGTGTCCGGAAGGGACTTTCCTTGGCGTGGAAGGCAAGCTTGGAGATACGGATATGTAGATCTCCTGCCATTGTAACCGACTCTGTGTAACCCTAGCCCTCTCCGGTGTCTATATAAACTGGAGGGTTTTAGTCCGTAGGGCGAACATACAATCATACCATAGGCTAGCTTCTAGGGTTTAGCCTCTCTGATCTCGTGGTAGATCTACTCTTGTACTACCATATCATCAATATTAATCAAGCAGGACGTAGGGTTTTACCTCCATCAAGAGGGCCCGAACCTGGGTAAAACATCGTGTCCCTTGCCTCCTGTTACCATCCGCCTAGACGCACAGTTCGGGACCCCCTACCCGAGATCCGCCGGTTTTGATACCGACACGGACGCTGATAGTAGTGTTACTATCTACAAAGCTAGAATTGTCGCAAAAAGGTTTTCGACAAGTTCAAGGTGTTGACTACGATGAGAGTTTCTCACTCGTATCTATGCTTAAGTCTGTCCGAATCATGTTAGCAATTGCCGCATTTTATGAAATCTGGCAAATGGATAAACAAAACTGCATTCCTTAATGGATTTATTAAAGAAGAGTTGTATATGATGCAACCAGAAGGTTTTGTCAATCCTAAAGGTACTAACAAAATATGCAAGCTCCAGCGATCCATCTATGGACTGGTGCAAGCATCTCGGAGTTGGAATATACGCTTTGATAAGTTGATCAAAGCATATAGTTTTATACAGACTTGCGGTGAAGCCTGTATTTACAGGAAAGTGAGTGGGAGCACTACAGCATGTCTGATAAGTATATGTGAATGACATATTGTTGATCGAAGATAATGTAGAATTATTCTGCAAAGCATAAAGGAATGTTTGAAAGGAGTTTTTCAAAGGAAGACCTCGGTGAAGCTGCTTACATATTGAGCATCAAGATCTATAGAGATAGATCAAGATGCTTGATAAGTTTTTCAATGAGTACATACCTTGACAAGATTTTGAAGTAGTTCAAAATGGAACAGTCAAAGAAGGAGTTCTTGCATGTGTTACAAGGTGTGAAGTTGAGTAAGACTCAAAACCCGACCACGGCAGAAGATAGAGAGAGAATGAAAGTCATTCCCTATGCCTTAGCCATAGGTTCTATAAAGTATGTCATGCTGTGTACCAGACCTATTGTATACCCTGCCCTGAGTTTGGCAAGGGAGTACAATAGTGATCTAAGAGTAGATCACTGGACATTGGTCAAAATTATCCTTAGTGGAATAAGGATATGTTTCTTGATTATGGAGGTGACAAAAGGTTCGTCGTAAAGGGTTACGTCGATGCAAGTTTTGACACTGATCCAGATGACTCAAAGTCTCAATCTGGATACATATTTAAAGTGGGAGCAATTAGCTAGAGTAGCTCCATGCAGAGCATTGTTGACATAGAAATTTGCAAAATACATACGGATCTGAATGTAGCAGACCCATTGACTAAACTTCCCTCACAAGAAAAACATGATCACACCTTAGTACTCTTTGGGTATTAAACACATAGCGCTGTGAACTAGATTATTGACTCTAGTAAACCCTTTGGGTGTTGGTCACAACGATGTGAACTATGGTGTTAATCACATGGTGGATGTGAACTATTGATGTTAAATCACATGGCGATGTGACTAGATATTGCCTCTAAGTGGCAAGTGGGAAGACTGAAGGAAATATGCCCTAGAAGGCAATAATAAAGTTATTATTTATTTCCTTATACCATGATAAATGTTTATTATTCATGCTAGAATTGTATTAACCGGAAACATAATACATGTGTGAATACATAGACAAACAGAGTGTCACTAGTATGCCTCTACTTGACTAGCTCGTAGATCATAGATGGTTATGTTTCCTAACCATAGACATGAGTTGTCATTTGATTAACAGGATCACATCATTAGGAGAATGATGTGATTGACTTGACCCATTCCGTTAGCTTAGCACATCGTTTAGTTTGTTGCTATTGCTTTCTCCATGACTTATACATGTTCCTATGACTATGAGATTATGCAACTCCCGTTTACTGGAGGAACACTTTGTGTGCCACCAAACGTCACAACGTAACTGGGTGATTATAAAGGTGCTCTACAGGTGTCTCCGAAGGTACTTGTTGGGTTGGCGTATTTCGAGATTAGGATTTGTCACTCCGATTGTCGGAGAGGTATCTCTAGACCCACTCGGTAATGCACATCACTATAAGCCCTGCAAGCATTGCAACTAATGAGTTAGTTGCGGGATGATGTGTTACGGAATGAGTAAAGAGACTTGCCAGTAACAAGATTGAACTAGGTATTGAGATACCGACGATCGAATCTCGGGCAAGTAACATACCAATGACAAAGGGAACAACGTATGTTGTTATGCGGTTTGACCGATAAAGATCTTCGTAGAATATGTAGGAGTCAATATGAGCATCCAGGTTCCGCTATTGGTTATTGACCGGAGACGTGTCTCGGTCATGTCTACATAGTTCTCGAACCCGTAGGGTCCGCACGCTTAAAGTTCGATGACGGTTATATTATGAGTTTATGTGTTTTGATGTACCGAAGAAGTTCGGAGTCCCGGATGAGATCGGGGACATGACGAGGAGTCTCGAAATGGTCGAGACGTAAAGATCGATATATTGGACGACTATATTCCGACATCGGAAAGGTTCCGAGTGATTCGGGTATTTTCGGGAGTATCGGGGAGTTACGGGAATTCGTATTGGGCCTTAATGGGCCATACGGGAAAGGAGAGAAAGGCCTCAAAGGGTGGACGCACCCCTCCCCATGGGCTGGTCCGAATTGGACTAGGGAGGGGGGCGCCCCTTCCTTCCTTCTCCTTTTCCCTTCCCTTTCCTTCCCTCCTACTCCTACTACTTGGAAGGGCTCCTAGTTCTACTAGGAAGGGGGAATCCTACTCCCGGTGGGAGTAGGACTCCCCTAGGGCGCGCCATAGAGAGGGCCGGCCCTCCCTCTCCTTCACTCCTTTATATACGGGGGCAGGGGCATCCCAAAGACACAACAATTGATCATTGATCTCTTAGCCATGTGCGGTGCCCCCGTCCACCATAATCCTCGATAATATTGTAGTGGTGCTTAGGCGAAGCCCTGCGACGGTAGAACATCAAGATCGTCACCACGCCGTCGTGCTGACGGAACTCTTCCCCGACATTCTGCTGGATCGGAGTCCGGGGATCGTCATCGAGCTAAACGTGTGCTAGAACTCGGAGGTGTCGTAGTTTCGGTGCTTGATCGGTCGGGCCGTGAAGACGTACGACTACATCAACCTCGTTGTTATAATGCTTCCGCTTCCGGTCTACGAGGGTACGTAGACAACACTCTCCCCTCTCGTTGCTATGCATCACCATGATCTTGCGTGTGCGTAGAAAATTTTTGAAATTACTACGTTCCCCAACACCTGAGAAGGTTGTTGGTCATGTTCTTGTGCTCGATAGGAAGAGGAAGAGGGCCGGCTTGATGGAGGAGGAGTTGATCGTGTTTACCAGCATGACTGAGGCTATGAAGGAGGTGGCAATCACCATTAGGGAGAGCAAGTCAATCGACGTACACCCTAAGCTATACAACATCGTCATGGGGCAAGGTGGCTTCAGTCAGGAGGCTCTCATGGTTGCTCTTAGCCACCTGCTGGACAACAAGGCTCAGTTTGTTCGGTTCATTGCTATTACAAATGCCCATAGGGTGCTCTGGCTGAGGACCTAGCTAGGCAAGCACTACTTCTACAATTGTTTCTGGTGGTGGTGGCGACGGCGTGCATGACAATCAACGATGAAGATGGCGACGACAATATACATTTTGTGGTAGCTAGGGCTTGAAAAACTCTTGATGTTGGATTGCATGTTTTGATGAGGTGGTATATAATAACCCCTCACACTTATGGAGAACTTGGGGTGGTAGGATAACATCCTCTTTTGGATGTGGTGGTAGGATGACACCATAGTCGTTAGGACAAACTTGTGTTGCCATATGTGATCATGTATGCCAATGTGGTAGTAGGATGACACCATACGAGTCATAGATGCAAAGGGGAAGAAATCGATGCAGGCAACCAAACGCGTCCTATATGCCCTTCCACATTCCCCATCAAACATATGTGGACGAGTTCACACGTCCAAATTCCCGCAAACCAAAAATAAACCTGGAAAGTTTTGTAGATATCCAGACAACCGCCACGTAGGACTCCCGCCCTCCGACCCACACAAAAACCTCATCTGGAGCCTCGCTTTTCTCACTTTGTCCCTCCATCTTTGTTGTGTATCTGCATAGTCTGGGACCACCGTGGTCGTTGTACTACCGACTGCGCCGCCCAGGCCTTGCCAGACCTTTGCCATGCCACACGGGCGTCAACCGAGTTGCCTACACTTCAATTCCAACCCTGGTCCGGCCGCCACCCAGGTCCACTTCATTCCTGCACATTGTGTACATGGATTGTAATATGTATATTTGAATTTGTTGCATTGAAATATTTGCACAACATGATTATGGATGAAGGATGATTTTGTTTTAGTTATTTTAAATGCTTCAAATATAGCATAAAAAACAGGAACGAACATATTCTAACCTACAAGTAGGCTGGCTAACTCGGCCTCCCAGGGCTCCCCTGGAATGGAGCTTCGTTGGCCATTGGATCTAGATCAAAACTCGTCTCAGATGTTGGACCTGCATTGTTTATTTTGACCGCGCGGTTGTTTTTTCGCTTCCATGACTGGTGGGCTCGTCCAACCCTTCTATTGGCTGGGTGAACCGCTGGCAGGTGCGAACGAGTGTTTCCTCGCACGGCGATGTATAGAGTTGGATGGCCGCCACCTTATAAGCTGTCCAAGGTATTCGTTTCGATGGACGGCAGTGTATGCCCTCACTACCTATTGTTCCAAATGAGCCCCGTAGGCTACTTCCAATATTTGGCTCCTAGGGCATCTTCAATGGCCTTCATGAAATATACGTCACCAAATGTTCTCTCTACGAACATCCGATCGGACGGACATCATTCAATGATATCCCTCACAATTTTCTCCATTTGCCCGGCCTCATCTCTTTGTCAAATTCAATGATACATTTAAATAATTAAAAACAAATGCAACTAATAGTGAAAACATCATATCTTCAAAAAAAATTGTACAACCATCGAACCACTAGCAAAAGCGAATGACTCAATTTCCGGCCTCTTTTCCACCTCCCTTTTGTGCATAGTGTGCGTAGATGCCACCACACGATTCATGAACAAACTACACCACATCAGGATCCAAGTTGCCGGCTTTCACGTACAAGAAATTTTGGTCCTCGCATGTTTGTTTGACCGCAAGCTTCCTCTCCTCAAGCTCCATCTTCTTCTTTAGTATTTCCATGATTGCGTAATTCTCTCCACCTTTTTTCCTCTTCTTAAGCTCGTTGCATTTGAGATATGCCTCCTCCTTCGCCATGATGTCCTTGAACTTGTCCATCATCTTGGACGCCGCCTCTTCTAGCTTCTTCGTGGTCTTCCTTGTCCAACTAATCAACTTCATCCCCTCCACCGTCAGCGGTTTGATGGAATTAGCAGTGTGGCTCCACTTGCTTTGCCCATTCAACTTGCACTTGCCCTCTTTATTGTGGTACGACGTGAACACCCGACCGAACTAGCAAAGGAATACATTGACATGATCAACAGGTTGCATAACAGAGCAAAATAATCATTTGACCAACAAATAGAGCAATACTAAGCAAAACTTATGAGCTCTTGGAGTGCCATGTCACTTGGCCGTCGGTTCATTTGTGAATACACACCATAATACTTGTTGACACCTTGAATGGTGTGTCGTCGATGGCTTTCAGAGAAGACAGTAACTTATCTGACCATGGTTTTATCGGGGGACAAATTTAGATGGCATAGAGCTTTGATCAAAGAGAGATTAGATCGAGTTCTGATAAATGATGGATGGAATCTGATGTTCTCTAGCGCTATTCTGGAACACTTTATAACAAATCGGATCATAGACCAATACTTATGTGCTTGCATGAGGAAGTGGCCCAGGAATCGTTGGGCAAGTCGGTTCTCCAGTTTGAGACACACTGGCTAAGGGAGCAGATATTCCGAGACGTGGTCGAAGAAACTTGGCAGTCCTCACGGCCGGATGTTCAGAACACTGGGCTGGCTGGCAGACTAGCATGTGTTCATGAACAACTCCATCGGTGGGACAAGAAGGTTCTGAAAAATCATAAAAGAAAATTAAGAAAGTGCATAGAGAACTAGAGCAAGTGTTAGAGATGTGCTATCTCAGGAAAATGTTACTAGGCAGAGAGAACTTGCGGATGGGCTGGAACAATTGCTGTAGATAGAGGAGATTCATTGGGCCCAAAGAAGCCGGATAAATTGACAAGAATACGACATATTTCCAAAAGTTTGCCTCAGCTCGTAGGCTAAAAAACCGTATAAACAAGTTACAAGATGATCAAGTCGTATGGTGGGAGGGTACTACATGTCTAAATCCCCTCGTATATGATTATTTTGCAGGAAGGGATGTGACGGCAACCGTGCGCGAAAAAAATGATTGTTTTGCAGGTATTTTCTCTACAGAGATAGATGAACCGGGCCCAAGTTTGATTGAAAAGGTTAAGCCGAGGATGACGGTACAAATGAACAAAGCTTAGTGAAACCATATACTCCAGGAGAGGTAAAGAAGAAACCTTTCTCCATTGGTGATATGGAAGCTCCGGGTATGGACGGGTTACATGCTATCTTCTTTAAGAAATGTTGACTTGATCTTGGGTGATGTTCTAATTTCTGAAGTTCTGAATGCTATCAATAACAAAGCTATTCCAGAAGGATGGAATAACATGGTCATCGTCCTTTTCCAAAGGTGGAGAACCCAGAAGAATTACCCAATACATGCGAATAAGTCTTTGCAATGTGTTGTATAAGGTGATCTAAAATGGTAGCTTCCCGTCTTAAACTTTGCCTTGATAAAATTATTGCACCGGTTGAAGGTGCTTTTGTTCCAAGCCGACTTATTACGGATAGTATCTTATTAGCCTATGAATGCATTCATACAATAAAAATAAAAGGAAAGGCAAAGAGGGGTATTGTGTTGTAAAGCTTGATGTGCATAAAGCTGACCGTGGAATGGAAATTCTTGGAGAGGATGATGGAAAAATTGGGTTTCCAAACTGGGTTTGTGGAGCTTTCAATGACTGGTGTTACTTCTGTAAAATACAAAGTGAAGTATAATGATCGAGAAACAGAAGGATTTAACCCTAAGGGGGCTCCGACAAGGGGACCCCTTATCACCATATTTATTTCTTGTGTGTGCAAAGGGTTTATCTAGTGCTTTGGCTCGTAAAGAGGAGGTTTGTGGCATTGAAGGTGTTCGGGTGTGCAGAAATGCACCATTAGTCTCTCATGTATTATTCTCTGTTGATTCCTTAGTCCTTATGAAAGCAGATATGAATAAAGCAACCTTGTTGAGACAGGTATTGGATGAATATTGTGCAAGCTCTGGACAATTGGTGAGTGAAGGGAAGTTTAGTACTCCCTCTGTTCACTTTTATAAGACCTTGAAGACATTTCAGACAATGTGCAAAATAGCCTATTTTGAGTTGTCTGAAACGACTTAGAAAAGTGAACGAAGGTAGTATATTTTTCTGTTCCAATGTATCAGAGTTAAGGTCTCGAGTTCAAGTCCTGGCTTTCGCAATTTATCTAAAACTTGATGTTGCCCCCTTTGTGTCTACGTATAGGTCTCTTGAGCCATACCTCTGAGTCTATCCACGTGTTGGCTTTCCGCGTCACACGTGAGAGGGGGTATTGAAATGTATATGTGGTATGCCTAGCCCTTTCCATCAATTCAAACTTTTGGTTGCGTTGGCTAGTGCATGAAGCTTAACAGTTACATGTATAGCTTAGTTCAATTTGTGATACCGTGATGCCATATGATAAGACAATTTAGGCTTTCTGTTGATTTTCTTGAGAAAGTGGAGCTAGAGACTTGGATAAATTGGAGTATCACTTCATAGGTAGAATCACCACCCACGAAAAGAGGTGATCAGAGACAATTTGATGCAGACAACCTAAAGGGCCTAAGCCGACCAGGGTGGGGAATCGGTGCAGACAACTATGCATGCCTTAGATGTATCCCAAGCTTGGTTAAGGAATCGATGTAGGCAGCAAAGATGTCCTAGTTGTACCCAATGAGTATGAATACTATTTGTGGTACAGCATACATTCTAGAGATTTGAGAGCATCTCTAGCAGATCTTGTATAAGCTCGCCGGCCCTTATAATTCCGGCTGATTTACAGGAAAAGGTAAAATTTTGGCCCGAGCAGATCCGGTAAATAAAGCGACCATTTCTAGCGCACAGAGGCCATTTTCGAGTAGATCCATGTCGAGCGGAGTTCGCGGGCGTGGTGGCCGTGGCGGCTCACCGCCGCACAAGCGGGCCCGCCACAACAATGAGGCCGGCAGCTCCATCCCCCCCCCCCCGGGTCGAGGAATGGCGCTCTAAGGGTGTGTTTGGTACCGATCATCAGGTGGAACGGCACGGGTCCGTTCTGTTCCTGGAACTCGTTCTCGCGTTTGGTAGAGAAATAGAATAGGAACCCACCCGTTCCCAGGAACGGCATATTCGTCCAATATGCGGAATGCGCTCGTACCGCCGAATCGAAGGAATTACCTCGTCCCCGTCTTCGCCCTCACCTTCCCAACCCACTCGCCTCCAACTCCGACCTCCATCTGCGGCGCCTCGCCTCTCCCTCGTCGCTCTCTCCCTCTCGGCGTCGTCTCTTCCTCTCGGCGCCGCCTCTCCATCGCCATTCTCTTCCTCTCGGCACTGCATCTCGTCTCTCCCACATCCGCGGTAGGATATCAGCGGGGCGGCGGGCAAACGGCTGCTAGCGCGGACTACCGACGGAGGCAACCGGCAGAGTTGGAGTTCCTGATGTTTCTCCTCAAGTTGCGATCCTCCCCACCTCTCCAGTGTATGTTCTTGCTTGCGGAGGTGAATCCAGGGTGTCCGCGGCAAGCTGACATGCGGCGGCGGCGGCTGTCGTGGGCTCCAGCGCGTCTACTAGTGGGATGTGCGTGCATGCAGAAGCCGATGTGTTGTGTGTGTGTGCTTCCTTTCTGAATTTTAACACTGGTTTTTTCTCTGAACTTTCTCTGTATCTTCTACACTGCAGGTAGCGTAGAGACAAACCTCCACATGTTCGTGAACCGGCTGCAATGCGCGGCTAACGTCGCCGTGCGTGCCTATGGCCTTCTATCAAGATCTAATTTAGTTTAGTTTCTATCAAGATCTAGTTCAGTTTAGTTTTCTACCAATTTCTAGTTCAGTTTAGAAGAAAAAAAATCCGACAATTTGATGTATCTCTGTTCCAACAATTTGATGTATCTCTAGTTCAGTTTCGTTTTCTATCAAAATCTAATTCAGTATGAGTCAATATAATGAGTTGTGACAAATAATTTCATTCCATTCTATCTCTCAAACCAAACACCAAAATGTAACCATTCCATTCCTTAAAATTGCTCTTACAAAACACAAGGACGGAACGGACCCATTCTAGTAGAATGGAACCATTACATTCCGTTCCACTTCGTTCCTGAACCAAACACACCCTAAGCAGGCAAGGGGGCGCAACGCCCTCTCCCGCAGCAGCGGCCGGAGGGCGTGGAGGAAGTTCGACGAGATCAGGGACATCCTTTGGCCGATCACCAAGCGTTTCCGTGAGGCGGAGCTGGAGCTCCTCGAGGCGAAGGGAAGGAGGCGGTCGTGGCTGGAAGAAGGTGCCGCCGCGCGGCTCGAGGCTGCCAAAGAGGAGTACCAGCTGGTGTACTCTCTCCAACTCCGCGGCCAAGTACTATCTCAATGTCAAGCCCTAGAGTAGTTTAGATTAGGTTTATCTACTCCCTCCGTCCCAAAATAAGTGTCTTGACTTTGTACTAACTTTAATACAAAGTTGTACTAAGGTTGACACTTATTTTGGGAGGAAGGGAGTATGTTTTTAAGTTCGTGTGTTTGAATGTGTGATGAACTCCGGTGAACTATGGTGGTGCGAAGTCTAAGTTTAAATTATACAGGATCTGCTCTGTCGTGTCTTCTGTGGTACTGCAAAGTCATTTTACAGGATCCCTTAAACGAAATTTGCGGTACCGCGTTTTACAGGATTTGCTAGAGATGCTCTGATCCATTTATAAATAAGTAAACTGAGACTCTTACGTGTAAGTCGGTTATGAAAAGTATAGCTTCAGTTCAGAAATAATATTAATTGCACTTTTATTCAAAAATCTTCTCTAAAAAAGTGCAAGTTGCACTTTGCACTAAACAGAAATTGTACTTTTCAGAAATCGACTTAGATATAAGAAAACCTCATGCGGCTAAGAACCAGCAAAACCACTGGAAATTATCAGACAACCCATGGCCAACAATTTGTAGACCAACCTTGTACAAATTCCAGAGTCAAATAAATATGCACATAAGTCAGGTACGGCCTTTTGGCATGGACATGGTCCAACAAAGCCTTGCGTAGTTATTAGGCTGTCAACTGTCAAAATATTAGTTGCGGACTGGTATTTTTCTAATATAAATTGACCCTTCGCAAGCTAATGAAAATTCGAAAGCTGCTTGAACTTGGCTCTTTAACGTACAGAGTTGAAAAGGTTGCTCAGCTCTGGCTCTCTACTTTCATGATCCGAGCTAAAAGCAGGTGAGCCTGAGTCGCTCGCTAGTTCTTTTAACACATGCATAGTTCAATCTACTCGTCATGCAAGGGTCTAAGAGTCTTTGCATTGTAGGTTTCTCACAATGTCTGGATGCGAAGGTTTTGGATGCACAAAAAGGCAGGAAAGAGAATTTAATAGAAAATGTGTACCAAGCTACCAATGGGCGCGAGAGAAGAATGGCAAACAAGAGTTCATGGACTCCTGCTAAATACATTGGTGGTAAGCTAAGATCACCCATCGGAAGGAAACAAAGAAGATTTCAGTATATTCTTTCCATAAATTCCGTGTATCAAATCTCCCGATACTGCTAGTAAACCAGAAAATGAATGTATGCCATCTTTTATAAGGCTTGTGTATATTGCAGGCATTGCACTCATGTGGAAATGTTATGTTGGAGGACAGACTAAAGGTCATGTACCCTCTCTTGATAGTTGATACGAACATCAACGTTTATCTGCCCATGATATGTTTGCTTCTGACTTAATCTAAAGAATACGATAAGAGTCACAAATCAATGCTGCTTGTCACTTCTTACAGACAGAATAGTAGTACACACAACTACATGAGACTAGCCATCAAACTAGTTTCAGAAAGGAATTTATTGCTCGCAACAGCTAGAATGAATCAGCACACATATATGTGAAAGCCCGACACTAAAACTATGGAGAAAACACCAAAATAAGTATGTTTATCTTGAACAACAGAGAACCTACCTTCTTGGCGTCTGGCAGTATGTTCGCTCACACAGTCAGGTCAATAAAGACAACACTGCTTTGCTAGATATCCAGCACCTGCAAAACCTGTAAAGAAGAAATAAAACAAAATAAATATTTTATTTATTATTTGTGTTTGCGCCATCCATATTCAACCCATAACATTTACCAAAAAACAACAGTACAGATTCCACACAGCATACCACAAACTCTTTTTAACAATGAGAAATTTCAAGCACAACTCAAAACTTGCCTATGACACAATACAACTAAAAGCCACCGCTAGCTTTGTTTCTTGTTGCAAGTATTTGGGCAATTAATGCAGTCTCCCTTCATGCATAATCTGGTGACTAAGAGTCTCATAGCTTCGTGATGTCTTTGGCATCTAAGAGTATCATTGATTAGTAGTGTAAAGCATGAGCAGACCTTACCTTACTTCTAGAGAAACACTTGCAGCATCCTAGTACTACAGATCCTAGTAACTATATACCACATTACAACAAGACAATGGATAATGATCGGCATACCTTTGCAGTTTGACCCTTCGCAATTACAAATAGAACATGCAGTTAACAAAAGAGCTAAAACACAAGCTCAAAACAAAAATACTTAAATTGCTAATCAGATATGCACAGGCAACAGAGAAAACTCCATGGACATGTTCAGAACACATACCAATAATCAAGTGTCCCTGAAACATCAGACTGATCATAACACCACAACAGGAGTATCAAGTATGAACTGCCAGGCACGAGGGTTGCACCATACTTCTGTACCCAAGCCTCAAGATGCGCAAAACATTGTATCCTTATGCCATTGTAGAACTCAAATGGCAATCACAATCTTATTTCTCGTCGCAGGCGTCTATATTTCTCTTGCATTCTCAACAGATCTCTAGAAATTTGCTGATTCCCTGTCAACATCAACCCATTCAGAACGCGGTTGAGCATGAACCTTCTTGGCAAGTAGCCTCTCTCCACCATCTCCATCACCATCCTCGCCGCCGTTGCCATGTCCTCAGCCCTCTTGCGCACAAACATTGCACTTATTATGATATTGTATGTATCTTGGTTAGGCAGGCAGTCCTCTCCTTTACTCATCCTCTCAAACAAACACAAGGCCTTCTCGATCTCCCCTTCCTCAAATGAATATCTTATTAGAACATTGTATGTCTGAACGACTGGCTCACAGCCTTCATCTTTCATTCTCTCCATGAGCTTCATAGCCCGGTCAATTTTCCCAGCATGGCAGAGACCTCGAATCAAGACGGTATAGGTGACCACATTTGGCACGTAATCCTGTCGAACCATATCATCAAACACTGTGACTGCATCCTCCACATTTCCCTTCTTACATATCACCTGGATAAGCGCATTGTAAGTTGCCACAGACGGCGTGCAACCTTCTTTAGACATTTCATCGAACAGTTTGCGAGCTTTGTCTAGCTGCCCAGCAACACCCAGCCCATGAATGATGGTAGTGTACGATACGATGTCCGGCTTACATCTCTCGTCCTTGGCCCCCCTCTTCTTCATTTGGAGGAAGAAGTTCCACGCGTGCTGTATCTGCCCAGCACGGAAGAAGCCTTTGAGGATGATATTATAGGTTGTCTTCGTGGGCGTGATGCCGGACTCGGCCATCTGCCGCAGCAAGTCAAGCGCGCGGGATGTGTCCTTGACGCGGCACCATCCGTCGGCGAGGGTGTTGTACGTGACAACGTCCGGGGGGAAGCGCCGCTCGAGAGCGCGGACGAGGGAGGCGGCCTTGCTGGCATGGCGCGACTTCCCGAGCGCGTCGAGGAGGGAGTTGAAGAGGGGGAGGTCCTGCACGACGCGCTGGGAGCGGTGGAGCGAGAGGAAGAGGCGGACGGCGATGTCGGGCCGGCGCTGCGACGCGGCGAAGCGCTCGAAGAGGATGGGGAAAGTGCGCGGGGTGAAGGGCATGCGGAGGCGCGGGAAGAGCGCGAGGATGGAGTTGGTGAGCTGGCGTGGGTGGCGGAGGCGCGCGGAGAGGTCGAGCGCGAGGTCGATGGTGCAGGGGGAGACGGCGTGCGCGCGGGTGGGGAGGTGGAGGAGCGAGTGGAAGAAGAGGAGCGCGCGCGGCGCGTGGTGCCAGAGGAGCTTGAGGACGCGGTTGGCCACGGGCGTCGGGAGGGCCGGGGCGACGGCGAGGAGGGACGCCGAGAGGGAGCGGGCCGATGCGGTGGTGAGGTTGGACGACGGGTGGTTAAGCACGAGGGCGGCGATCTGGCGCGGGGATGGGGGTGGTGCGGTTGAAGGCGTGGGGGAGGATGGCGAGAGCGAGGTCGGCGGCGGCGGCGGCGGCGGCATTGGGGGAACTTCGGGCGCGGGGGTGTGAGCCGGAGAGAGAGGATCAGTTACACAAAGACGAAGGAGTATTCAGATTTCAGTCACTCTCCATACGAGTTCGTGTTATACTTTTCTCGTAGCACGGGAGTTTTTCCCATTTTTACAGCGAGAGAACCTCAGCTTTATTTATTTATTTATTTATTTATATGCGAGGAAAAGGAGAATTCACTCATCAAGCAACATCCAAGTCTGCATTACATAGTTTCCGGACCCGTCCGGACCTGATCGAAGCCACACCGCAGTGCGCTTCTTAATTCGACCAAAGTTTGCTAAAAAATGACTAACAACATTTTGTTTTCTTTTAACATGCTTGATTAAGAATTCACCACGATCCTGAAGAAGAGCAATAATCTCTCTAACCATCATCATATGCTCTGAGGTCATCTACTCCTTCCTTGATCACGTCAAGGCGATCTGTTTGAATTACAATTGACAACACAGACCACTGGAAAGCAAGGAAGATGCCCTCCAAACAAGCAGCTAGTTCTGATTCCAGCGGGGATGCACAATGTCGTAGATCACGGCAGGAAGAGAAAATAATAGCACCATGTCCATCACGGAGGATCATGCCAGCCCCAGCACTCTCGTCCTTAATAGAAGACGAACCAGCCAGCCGGCAGCGCCGCCCAACCATTGATTGCTCAACAACCTTAGCGAGAGTTTCCCGTATGCAATCCAGGACAAAAGAATAGAAAGCATGTATATATACAAACTCTAGCTAACAAATGAGCAACAATATTCAAATGACAATGGATGGAACATATATGTATGAATGCAGGTACATGTGAACCCGCTTCGGAAAACACATTTCTAAATATTAAAAAAAACACTGAAAAAAGTTGCATGCGCGCATCTCTGTGTTCTATGTGTGCTCAAGAAGTTTCGCCGAAAAATAACTTTCTTTTGGCATGTGCAAAAAAGATTTTAAAAAATGTGTCATGAAATGCTATTTAGAAGCATTGATGTTTGTCTTTTTTGCAGAGGCAAAATAAAAAGACATTTATTCACAAAAACTCTTGCCCCACACATATTCTACAAAGATGTATGTGTAAAATTTTGTTTAGTGATTTATGACATTCTAAAACACGTTTAAAATGCATTTTTTAAGACGGGTTTATCTGTACCTAAGTTCAGTTACTGCCTCCTCAACAATGGATGTGTTTGAAGATCACCGAATTAAAGGCACTAGCTGCAATTTTAATAGCAGAAACTACTGCACCAATGGTGGAACCATCAGTCGTTGAAGAATGAATCGTGTGCACCAAAGATAGGCACTTTGTGCATAGGAGTTTGTCTGTAGTATCGATTTCCCGCGTTTTCCATTACGGAGCAACCAATTTCTTTTTAGTCGATGTAGCAAAAGCTAGCATGTTGCCGATGCTTGGCTATCAAAGAAAAAAATTTCTCTATGTAAAAGTAATACTCCCTCGGATCAAAATTAATTGTCGTAAATTTAGTACATGTTGATGTCCGACAACAAGCAATAGGTGAGTGCTGAAGGGCAGATCGAGGGCTAGCACGATTATTGATATAGAAAAGGAACAAAGAGCAGAGGAAGCAATGATACGGTGAAGATAGAACATCGCGAGAAGAGGCATAGGCGGAGGTAGATGCTAGTTAAGGGAGAATCTGCGCATTATTCCAACGTTTAAATAGTATTTGTGTCCAATTTAAATAAAACTGATCAGATGGCCGAGTTGGTCTAAGGCGCCAGATTAAGGCTCTGGTCCGAAAGGGCGTCGGTTCAAATCCCACGCTGGTCAATTATTATGTTTCTATTTTGCTCTCGAATAGTTCAACTACTCATAGAGAAGCACCTAGTACGCATTTTGAAGCAAAAAGATCAGATGGCCGAGTTGGTCTAAGGCGCCAGATTAAGGCTCTGGTCCGAAAGGGCGTGGGTTCAAATCCCACTCTGGTCAAAACATATTTTTCTTTTCTCTCGGATATGCATTCACTTGTGGTTCAAATCCCACTCTGGTCAAAACATATTTTTCTTTTCTCTCGGATATGCATTCACTTGTTTTTTTTAATCCCTTGAACATGAAAATTCACCGATGCAGTAATTTTTATTCCCTTGAATATGAAAATTCACCGATGCAGTATTTTACAAAGTATCAGGAACTTGATTCGTAATATTTTTCTTTTCTCTCGGATATGCATTCACCTTGTTTTTTTTAATCCCTTGAACATGAAAATTTACCGATGCAGTATTTTTTATTCCCTTGAATATGAAAATTCACCGATGCAGTATTTTACAAAGTATCAGGAACTTGATTCGTAATATTTTTCTTTTCTCTCGGATATGCATTCACCTTGTTTTTTTTAATCCCTTGAACATGAAAATTCACCGATGCAGTATTTTTTATTCCCTTGAATATGAAAATTCACCGATGCAGTATTTTACAAAGTATCAGGAACTTGATTCGTAATATTTTTCTTTTCTCTCGGATATGCATTCACTTGTTTTTTTTAATCCCTTGAACATGAAAATTCACTGATGCAGTATTTTTTATTCCCTTGAATATGAAAATTCACCGATGCAGTATTTTACAAAGTATCAGGAACTTGATTCGTAAATCTACTCTGGTCAATATCTTTTCCTTTTCTGCCGGATATACATTCACTTATTCTTTTTATTCCCTTGAATATGAAAATTCACCGATGCAGTATTTTACAAAGTATCAGGAACTTGGTTCATAATATTTTTCTTTTCTCTCGGATATGCATTCACCTTGTTTTTTTAATCCCTTGAACATGAAAATTTACCGATGCAGTATTTTCTATTCCCTTGAATATGAAAATTCACTGATGCAGTATTTTACAAAGTATCAGGAACTTGATTCGTAATATTTTTCTTGTCTCTCGGATATGCATTCACTTGTTTTTTTTAATCCCTTGAACATGAAAATTCACTGATGCAGTATTTTTTATTCCCTTGAATATGAAAATTCACCGATGCAGTATTTTACAAAGTATCAGGAACTTGATTCGTAAATCTACTCTGGTCAATATCTTTTCCTTTTCTGCCGGATATACATTCACTTATTCTTTTTATTCCCTTGAATATGAAAATTCACCGATGCAGTATTTTACAAAGTATCAGGAACTTGGTTCATAATATTTTTCTTTTCTCTCGGATATGCATTCACCTTGTTTTTTTTAATCCCTTGAACATGAAAATTTACCGATGCAGTATTTTTTATTCCCTTGAATATGAAAATTCACCGATGCAGTATTTTACAAAGTATCAGGAACTTGATTCGTAATATTTTTCTTTTCTCTCGGATATGCATTCACTTGTTTTTTTTAATCCCTTGAACATGAAAATTCACTGATGCAGTATTTTTTATTCCCTTGAATATGAAAATTCACCGATGCAGTATTTTACAAAGTATCAGGAACTTGATTCGTAAATCTACTCTGGTCAATATCTTTTCCTTTTCTGCCGGATATACATTCACTTATTCTTTTTATTCCCTTGAATATGAAAATTCACCGATGCAGTATTTTACAAAGTATCAGGAACTTGGTTCATAATATTTTTCTTTTCTCTCGGATATGCATTCACCTTGTTTTTTTAATCCCTTGAACATGAAAATTTACCGATGCAGTATTTTCTATTCCCTTGAATATGAAAATTCACTGATGCAGTATTTTACAAAGTATCAGGAACTTGATTCGTAATATTTTTCTTGTCTCTCGGATATGCATTCACTTGTTTTTTTTAATCCCTTGAACATGAAAATTCACTGATGCAGTATTTTTTATTCCCTTGAATATGAAAATTCACCGATGCAGTATTTTACAAAGTATCAGGAACTTGATTCGTAAATCTACTCTGGTCAATATCTTTTCCTTTTCTGCCGGATATACATTCACTTATTCTTTTTATTCATTTGAATATGAATCCACCGATGCAATTATTTACAAATGTTGGGAACATGATTCATAAACCATCCACTTAAGACATTGTTACCAATGGTGTTGGATAATTGGGATAGCACTATGAGGGTTCAAATCCCACTCTGGTGAAAACATATTTTTCTTTTCTCTCGGATATGCATTCACTTTCTTTTTTATTCCCTTGAATAAGAATTCACCGATGCAATATTTTGCAAAAAATCTGTAACATGATTCATAAACCTACTCTCGTCAATATCTTTTCCTTTTATGTTGGGTATACATTCGCTTCTTCCTTTTATTCATTTGAATATGTATTCATCAAGACAATTATTTACAAATCCTGGGAACATGATTCATAAACCATCCACTTGAGAAATTGTTATCAATGGTGTTGGATAATTGGGATAGCACTATGAGGCCTTCGCTCCGTCATCCGCCCCGGCGAAATCTTCGAGCATACCACCGTCAGGAAGGTGTTGTGGGCCAAGAGGGAACACGTCGTCTGGTCCATTACGCTAAGAAGCAGACGGACATGGTGTAGGAGAGGAAGTGCAACAGATGGCGCAAATTTGACATGGATATGGCATCCTTGACCGATACAGGTCGTGATATATTGTGTCTTCCCAACCTCGACAACGACGGGCAGGAATGGGACGAAGGCGAGGTCGTCGACTGTCACACCGCCTTGCCTAGACAACGAGGTGACTCATCGCATATGCATGTGTCCCATGCACTGCAGTCAACATT
The DNA here is from genome assembly GCF_003073215.2 of Triticum urartu. NCBI lineage: Eukaryota > Viridiplantae > Streptophyta > Magnoliopsida > Poales > Poaceae > Triticum > Triticum urartu. The sequence continues at coordinate 449,876,034 of NC_053027.1, forward strand.
GTCATGGTGGGGAACAACTAGTGCTTCTCCTAAACCATAAAAAGTCGTAGCCACTTTGTAAGGCAATGTTATCTCTGGTTGGTTTTCAAACCTTGAAATTGTGTGTGTGGATTTTTAAATTGATGTGACAAAAAAACTGAAAATAAAAGATATGGAGACCACATATGACGACTCTGTGTTTGCGGGTCGCCTCGGCAGTCTTGGTATCCATATGAAACATAATCCATACGGCGAATGGTGATCGAAGTTATGGCGACTATGTTAGAATTGCTCTAAGATCTTGTGGCATGCTAAGATTAGACGTGGTAACCTTAAGGATACAAACCAAATATGGCCTGGATACTAAGGGTGAGTTTGGTTGGGTTGTGGATTCTGAAAAAAGTTGTTGTCAGTCGTGAGCTGTGAAAAAGTTGATGTGAGCGGAGAACTGTGGAAAAATTGAAAGTTGTTTGGATGAGACAACTATGAAATGTAGATTTGACTGTGAATTGTCTGTAATGCCCTGGGGCCTAAACGAATATATTTATATGCTAATTGACCACAAAGCAATTATTTTACATTGGTTGGAAGTTGAACGACCATTTTGCAAAGAAAAATTACAACAACATAGACAATTCATAGCTAGCATATAGGCAATTCAATGACTATTTTTAATGTTGCATATGTATAAATAGAGTGCGCTCCTGTACTATTATTACAAACGACATGAACCATACAAGCATAGAATCACAGATGGTTCGCATGACGATGACCTCCATCAATATAGCTAACCTATGATACACTCAGAAGACAAGCATAAAACTATCTTACTACGAATATTGTTCACCGTACTACGGATATTGTTCATGGTATCTTCGTTCATGATGATTTCAAAAAGTTTCTGGAATTCTTTACTCTAAATTTTCTAAAAAAAAATCAATTCGGGTGCAATGGGACCTGAGACCCATTGGCCTTGATTAGCATCTAGAAGTATCTTTTTTTTAAGTCGAAGTTGGATTAAAAAAAAGGCTCAGTCAAACAGAGCCTAAAACTCCAATCCACCATCACTTTACATCTGTGGAGGAGAACAGATTCTTCAAGAGGCGCTCGCGACAAGAGCAAAGGCTGACGGCACTAGCCCCACGTGAAGGACAGGGTTGCGGAATCTAACGTGTTCTGAATCCAAGTATCTCGTCCTCGCGGCTGGTCATGTCACGACGGACAACCCACGACCTACCGTTCGATGACAAATCATGGTACATGCACGTGCACGCAGAAAGGTGCCTCTGCCCTCTCCGGTCTCACGGAAATGGAGAGCGGAGCATGACGCGCTGTCCTTTCCCAGTGGTTCATCTTTTTCAGGTAGACAACTACAACACCGAATGCACGCAATTAACCCAAAAAACTGTCCTGGGACAACGGACTAAAAGCATGTTAATTAATCAACTTTTAGCTGGTAATCCTACCCAATAGTCAGTACTCAGCTCTCCCACTGCAAAACGACCATGAGCGTGCACTGGTTAATCCGTCGGTCGCTTGGTACCACCACCGTCCGTGGTCCTTCACCTGCGCGGTGTCCGTCTCTACTCTGCCGATATCCACGCCGGCCGGCATCGATCAAGTGCAGTCAGTGTGGCTCAACGGCAATGAAGAACCCTACTAGTAGGTCTGCCACCTTCCTTGAGAAGCTCTCCCAAAAGGTGACGGCCGCCACCCTTCCTGTGGTGGTCGGGGTCGATTTTAACCTTCTTCACTGCGCAGAGGACAAGAGCAATGCGCATGTCAACTTTGTGCGGATGCAAATATTTAATGACTGCATTGCTGATCTTGGCTTTCGCGAGATAGATAGAATTGGTGTCAGGTTTACCTGGACCAATCGCCAGGCGGCCCCGACCCAGTCTGTCTTGGACCGGGTCCCAGTTTTCCCGGAGTGGGACCTCCGCTGCCCCCTGGCTTCCCTCAGGGCCATCACCCGGATTGGCTTCGACCATGTCCCTCTCCTCTTGTCCTCCGCCGACGAGCGCCCTCCGATTCCCCCTCGCTTCCGGTTCGAGACATTCTGGCTGCCCCAAACTAGCTTCGTGGAGGCCGTCGGCGCTCGCTGGGTGGAGGCCCGAGCTCACCCCCACCTTCGTCCTCCCTCAGCTATTGACTCCTGGCAGTTTTGTGCCAAGCGGGGCTTCGTACCACCACCGTCAGTGGTCCTTCACCTGCGCAGTGTACTCCTACACAGGCATCGATCAAGTGCAGTCAGTGTGGATGAACGGCATGAAAAATTATACTAGAAAATATCCAAGTGAATTGATGCCCACTTGAATCCGACTTTTCATATAAGAATATCATATTAGGGCTCTTTGGTTCATTTTCATATAAGAATACAGTGAATTTGAATTCTTAAGATTTTTCCCGTGTGAATTGACTGATAGGTTTTTCCAACTAAAAGAACTGGCAAAACGGGGAATGTGCATTTTTTGCCTTGTTTCTAAAAGCTTCCATTTTGTTTGATTCTCAACAAATTTTCAATTGAACATCAAACATTATGGTCTAGAACTATATTCGGTTGAATCAGATACTCCCAGGAAAATGATACTATGGATTTGCACTCATCAGTAGTGAAAATTCTAGGTTACGGACTAAAACTGTGTGATTGCATATTATGGTGACATGCAAGTATGTGATACACCAGCGATGACAAAGAGGCCGATGCTGCCTATTAGAGAGGAACAATTAACCCATAGTGGGTCGTCTATTAGGTTGATCTCCTCCTTGTGGGCCCAACAGCCCACCGAGCCCTTAAATCCGCGCCCTGATCGGGGGCGCCCAACCCTTGTATGGTTGGTGGGCCCCTGTGACCCGCACATATATAAACAGAGGCGGGGGCCGGGGCACGACTGACGAAGTTCACCGCTGCCATAAACCCCATCGAAATCCCCTACCGATTTAGGGTTAGCGCGGTGCTCATGGGAAGCACACCACCGCCGCCATCTCTCTGCCATCACCGGCCACTACTTCACCATGGTCGGCACCGGCTCGAGCTCTTCAACACAAGGAGAAGGTAGGACTACCTGATCGATCTGACCTACCCGATCCACAAGGTCTATCAATGATATCAGCTAGATTGAGTTTAGTCTTTTCGGTAGAAAGAAATCACAGCAAAGGTAAATCCCTCCCCAAAGAACCCTAAAAAGACAGGGCAAAGTTTTCACCGGAGAAGGGCCTCGGGCCTCGCCGGCAAAGTGCGCCGCCGCAAGGCCGCGCCTGTTCCTCTCGATCCCGTCGCGCATCGGCAAGCCGAGGCGACAGGGACGAAGAACCTATCCCGAAAGGGGCAAAGAGCACTGCGGCCAAACCGCTCAACGGCGGCGTGCTCACCGCAAGGTGGACGCACAGCCGGCGAGGGGGAAGGCCACGGCGCCGCCGCCGTCTGCTCCGCCGCCCTCGGGCGCAAAGGGGGGCAGAGGAGGGCTTGACCGATCGTCTCTTTCTCTCTCTGTTGCTGGAGTCAGAGGAAGAAATGGAGGGAGGAAAGGAAGGAAAGGCGCGCCGACCTAGCACGGCGCGGTGGCCGTCGCCGGCGACCTGGACACGGGGCTGCCGCTACGGAGCATGAAAGAGACCAGGGGCGCGTGATAGCGGCTTGAAGCTATGTCGGTATTTCCCAAAAAGGAAGGGATGATGCAACACAGCGACGGTAGGTATTTCCCTTAGTGATGAAACCAAGGTTATCGAACCAGTAGGAGAACCAAGCAACAACACGTAAACGACACCTGCGCACAAATAACAAATACCCGCAACCCGACGTATTAAAGGGGTTGTCAATCCCTTTCGGGTAACGGTGCCAGAAATTGGCAAGCGGACGTGGATAAATTGTAGTAGATTGATAGATCGAAGCCAAATAAAATAAATAAGAATAAATTGCAGCAAGGTATTTTTGTATTTTTGGGTTTAATAGATTTCACAATAAAAGCAAAGGAAGATAGATCGCAAAGGCAAATAATATAAGAAAGAGACCCGGGGGGCGTAGGTTTCACTAGTGGCTTCTCTCGAAAAATTAGCAAACGGTGGGTAAACGAATTACTGTTGGGCAATTGATAGAACTTCAAATAATCATGACGATATCCAGGCAATGATCATTACATAGGCATCCAAGATTAGTAGACCGACTCCTGCTTGCATCTACTACTATTACTCCACACAACGCCTGCTATCCAACATGCATCTAGTGTATTAAGTTCATGGAGAAACGGAGTAATGCAATAAGAACGATGACATGATGTAGACAAGATCTATTTATGTAGAAATAGACCTCATCGTTTTATCCTTAGTAGCAACGATACATACGTCTCGGTTCCCCTTCTGTCACTGGGATCAAGCACCGTAAGATCGAACCCACTACAAAGCGCATCTTCCCATTGCAAGATAAATAGATTAAGTTGGCCAAAAAAACCCAAATATCGGAGAATAAATACGAGGTTATAAGCAATCATGCATATAAGAGATCAAAAAAAAACTCAAATAACTAGATCTGATCATAAACTCAAAGTTCATCGGATCCCAACAAACACACCGAGAGTTACATCATATGGATCTCCAAGAGACCACTGTATTGAGAATCAAACGAGAAAGAGGAATCCATCTAGCTACTAACTACGGACCCGAAGGTCTACAAAGAACTACTCATGCATCATCGAAGAGGCACCAACGGAAGTGGTGAACCCCTCCGTGATGGTGTCTAGATTGGATCTGGTGGTTCTGGACTCTACGCGGCTGGAATTGATTTTCTTCGACTCCCCTAGGGTTTCTAGAATATTGGGGTATTTATAGAGTAAAGAGGCGGTCCGGGGGCACCCGAGGTGGGCACAACCCACCAGGGCGCGCCTAGGCCTCAAGGCGTGCCCTGGTGGGTTGTGCTCCCCTCGGAGCAGCCCCCAGGTGCTTCTTTGGCCCATTGGTTGTCTTCTGATCCATGGAAAAAATCCACAAAAAGTTTCGCTGCGTTTGGACTCCGTTTGGTATTGATTATCTGTGATGTAAAAAACATGCAAAAAATAACAACTGACACTTAGTACTATGTCAATAGCTTAGTACCAAAAAATGATATAAAATGATTATAAAACATCCAAAATTGATAATATAATAGTATGGAACAATCAAAAATTATAGATACGTTGGAGACGTATCAGCGCGCGAGAAGGGAAAGAGAAGGGAGAGTAGGCGCGCGCGGCGCGGTGACCCTCGCCGCCATCGCCGACGGCTGGGGCGGCCGGGCGGGGGGCAGCCCCTTTCCTCGCCGCCGCGGGATAGAGACGAGGGAGTTGAAAGGGGATCGAGCGGAGAAGAGAACTGAATAACCTAGGGTTTTCGGTCAGGGGCTTCTCCCAGTTTTGTTCCATCGAAAATCGAGCTGGACCATCGATCTCATTGGACGGCTGTGGTGAAAAACCTAGCTGGACATGGGATTTTTGGGCCGAAAGAGGCTGAGGCCAGCAGCAGCAGTGTGGGCACTGCCATGCGAGATGGGCCGAGGCTGCAGCCACGGGCGGCCCAGGTCGAGTCGAGGCCGGCTACTGCTGTTTTCCACTTTCTTTAGTTTGTTGTTTACTTGGCAAGATTTTTGGGCAAATTTTCAAATAGTTTTTCTATGCATTTTTTTCCAACAAAAATCTTTGTTTAGAAAATAGAAAAGTAAATAGAAAAAGTTTCTGAAAATGAAAATAGTAAATTTTCAGAAAAATAAATGTCCATGAATTTTACAAAGAAAATAATAAAGTTCATGAATTTTTATTTGGTCAAAGAAAAGTTCTGTAAAGAATAAAAAGTTCATGAATTTTTATTCATGTTTTTCCGCTGCGTAAATAATTAATAGTGCTCTTTTACAAAGAAAATAAAAGATTAGATAGAATTAAGTTTTAAGAGCATGTTAAAGTGTCTATTAAAATGAATATGATTATGTTATTTTTTATGACCAACGTTGTGAATAACATGATCATGTTTTATTATTGAATTTAAAGGTGCATTTATTTCTAACATTTTGCCCAACGGTAATATAGATTTAATTGCATGGAAAATTGTATGTTTAATTTGACCAATGTTAGATTAATTCATATGATTGTTATACTGATATCACTTAAATTATGATTTCAGGAGGCTTCCACTTGATGAGTTGCCTAAAAGATGTTTCGACACTCAAAGGTGATAATTACACTGAGTGGAGGAAGAAAGTAGAACTATCATTTGTCTATGCTGAGCTGGACTGGGTTGTGGACACTCCACAGCTGGTCAGACCTACAGAGCCAGTCAGAGAGGCCACTGATGATAATGCTGCGTGGGATAAAAAGAGGGGGGATCATGATCCTGTGGAGATATCATATTCCATAGAAAACAAAAGGTGGGTCAATGCAAACAAAAAGTGCATGGCATTTATAAAGAATACAATTGAGAGCGCCATTGTGGGCTCAGTTGCAGAGTGCACTTCCGCAGGGGGGTTGCTTACAAAGATAAAGAGCCAGTTCACTGGCTCTTCAAAGATATATGCCACACAGGTGTTAAAGCAACTGGTGACAGAAAACTACACAGGTGGTAGTCATGGAATAAGAGAGCACATCCTTAGGATGAGCAACATGGCAGCAAAGCTTAAGCCCATGGATGAGGATCTGGAGATCAAACCAGCGCTCCTGGTCCACCTGGTCATGGCTTCACTATCAAAGGAGTTTAAAACTTTTGTTGTAAACTACAATATGTCACCTGGAACATGGGACATTGAAAAGACAATAGCAATGTGTGTCCAGGAAGAGGACAGACTCAAAGCCTCAAATGGTGGTTCACTCAACTATGTGAAGGATCATAAGAAAAAGAATTACAATCAGAATAACAAAAGTTCCCCCTCAAAGCCACATGGTAAAGCTGCCTATCAGCATCAGAAGAAAAAGAATTACAATCAGAATAACAAAAGTCCCCCCTCAAAGCCACATGGTAAAGCTGCCTATCAGCATCAGCAGAAGTCTTTCCCAGTGGACAAAGACACTTGTCTCCACTGTAAGAAGACCGGACATTACAAGAAAGACTGCCCTGATTGGCTAAAGTCAATCATGGCAAAAAGAGGTAACAATATACTCCCTCTGTTCCTTTATATAAGGTGTATTTGTTTTTTCAAAAGTCAAACGAGCACAAGTTTGACCAAGTTTTTAGAAAAATGTATCAATATCTACAATATGAAATTTATATCATTTGATCGATCATGAAAGGTAGTTTCATATCTTATCTATTAGGTATTGCAGATGTTTCTATTTAGTTCTCTAATATTGGCCAAATTTTCAAATGGTTGATTTGCACGAAAACCAATACACCTTATATTCTGGAACAGAGGGAGTAGTTTCCTTTGTAAATGAATCCTTGTATACACAGTTTTTAATATCTACTTGGTGGACCGACTCAGGAGCAACTGTTCATGTTGAAAATTCTTTACAGGGATTTCATTCGACGCGGACTACGCAAAGAAGCGAAAGACGCATTGAAGTGGCAAACGGAGTTGAAGCAGAAGTTGCAGCTGTCGGCGACATCTCCTTGGAGTTAGTCAATGGATTCAAGCTTCTGCTTAGAGATGTTTTATATGTTCCATCATGTCATAGAAACTTGATTAGCATTTCATGTTTGGACAAAGATAATTATGAGTTTTATTTTGGACATGGCAAGTGTGCCGTATGGTTTAATAATTCTTATGTGGGTGATGCTTTACTACATGATGAGCTTTATTTATTATCACTACGTGAAAAAGTGCATTCTGTGTGTAATGTGAATGAGCATGTCGTGTCGAATAAAGAACAAAAGAAAAGAAAGAGAACACTCGACTCATCGAAATGATGGCACTGTCGCTTGGGCCATATTTCCAAGGAAAGAATAGAAAGATTAGTCAAAAGTGAAATTCTTCATCCGTTAGAATTCTTAGACTTAGAACAATGCATAGATTGCATTAAAGGAAAGTATATAAAACAACTCAAAAGGGTACAATCCATAGCACAGACACACTAGAAATCATTCACACTGATATTTGTGGACCATTTCCGGTGAAAAGTGTGGATGGATATGACTCGTTCATAACATTCACAGATGACTACTCTCGCTATGGATATATTTATCCAATCAAAGAAAGATCTGAAGCGTTGGATAAATTTAAAATATTCAAAGCTGAAGTTGAAAATCAACACGATAAAAGAATAAAGATAGTAAGATCCGACCGTGGGGGAGAGTACTACGGTCGGCAGACTCCATATGGACTAGTCCCCGGACCTTTTGCAAAGTTCTTGCAGGAGACTGTCATAGTAGCCCAGTATTCAATGCCGGGCGAGCCTCGGCAAAATAGAGTAGTTGAAAGGCGCAACCGTACACTTATGGATATGGTGCGCATCATGATGAGTTACTCCACCTTGCCATTGGCATTATGGATGGAGGCGCTTAAAACCGCCATTCACATTCTCAACAGAGTACCAAGCAAGTCGGTACCCAAAACACCGTACGAGTTGTGGACAGGAAGAGTGCCTCCCTACAACACTTCAGAGTGTGGGGGTGCCCTGCTGAGGCCAAAATGTTTAATCCAAACATTGCAAAGTTAGATCCCAAAATAGTGAGCTGCCACTTCATTGGTTATCCAGACAGATCAAAGGGTTTTCGTTTCTACTATCCAGCCAGATATACAAAGTTTGTAGAAATAAGAAATGCAGTCTTCTTAGAGGACGAAATGATGAGGGGGAGCATGGTAGCTCAAAAAAATGATCTCGAGGAGAAGAGGATGCATGCACCTAATCCGATGATTCAGGGGCCATTTTTCTCACTACCAGTTGCAACTCCACCCATGACAACTATGGGAGTAGACCCGGAACCTGTCCGTCAGGAGACGACTGAACCCGTTGTTGAGCATGAAAGGGAGGTGCAGCAACAAATTTTACAAGAAGTGCCAGAAGTTGAGGCACAAAATGTGACAGAAACTGAGGCCCTGAGAAGGTCTACAAGACACATAAAGTCAGCTATTTCTACTGATTATAAAGTTTATAACATGGAAATAGTTCATACAGAAAAAGATCCCACCTCATATGAAGAAGCCATGAGAAGCCCTCATTCATCGAACTGGATGAAGGCAATGGAAGACGAGATGAAATTGATGAGTTCCAAAGATGTTTGGGACTTAGAAAAAATTCCTAAAGGATCCAAGACAGTAGGCTGTAAATGAGTCTACAAAACGAAGTATGACTCTAAAGGGAATGTAGAAAAGTATAAAGCAAGACTTGTGGCAAAAGGATTTACACAAAGAGAACGGATAGATTACAATGAGACATTTTCTCCAGTCTCATGTAAGGATTCCTTCAGAATCATAATGGCATGAGTTTTGCTCATTTTGATTTAGAGTTACATCAAATGAAAGTAAAGACGACACTTCTCAATGGGGATTTAAAAGAAAATGTCTACATGAAACAACCAAGGGTTTTATCATGGAAGGCAAGGAAAATATGGGATGTCGCCTGAAGAAATCCATTTATGGATTAAAGCAAGCCTCTAAACAGTGGTATCTAAAGTTTAATCAAACGATTAATTTTTTTTGGATTTAAAGAAAATATTGAGGACAACTGCATTTATGCAAAGTTTAAAAATGGGAAATATATTTTCCTAATCTTGTATGTGGATGATAGCTTGCTTGCTAGCAGTGATGCTAGTCTGCTACAAGAAACAAAGAAGTTCTTGTCCTCAAATTTTTGATATAACAGATCTTGGTGAAGCATCATATATTTTGGGCATAGAAATCCACCGAGATAGGAACAATGGAGTCTTAGGACTATCGCAGAAAGCATATTTAGAAAAGGTTCTTCAAAAGTATAATATGCATGCAAGTAAAGCCACACCTGCTCCTATAGTCAAGGGCGATAGTTTTGGGAAATTCCAATGTCCCAAGAACCAGTACGAGATCAGTCAAATGAAAGCAGTACCATATGCTTCGGCTGTTGGAAGCTTACAGTATGCACAAGTGTGCACTCGCCCTGACTTAGCTTTTATCACCGGGGTACTCGGTAGATATCAAGAGAATCCAGGCATAGAGCACTAGAAAATGGTAAAAAAAAGCATTGTGTTATGCGCAAGGCACGAAGGACTACATGCTAATATACAGGAGAAGTGATTCCCTAGGGATAAAAGGGTATCCAGACGCAGATTTTGCGGGGGACAGAGATGATAGAAAATCCACGCCAGGATACGTATTCACCCTTGTCGGGGGAGCTATTTCGTGGAAAAGCTCCAAGCAGTCGATAGTTGCATCATCCATGATGTATGCGAAATTTATAGCATGCTTCAAGGCCATGGGGCAGGCGATATGGCTAAAGAAATTTATACCCGACTTGAAAGTGGTAGATTGTATTCACAAACCACTAAAGATGTACTGTGGCAACCAACCCGCAGTATTCTATGCTCACAACAACAAGTAGAGTAATGTTGCCAAAACAATAGAGATAAGGTATTATGTTGTGAAAGATAATATCCAGAATCAAACTATAAGTCTCGAGCATATAAGGACAAAGGATATGCTTGCGGATCCACTAACGAAAGGCTTACCACCCAATGTGTTCAAGGAACACTTAGCCGGCATGGGTTTAAGGGAAAGCCTACGATTTCTGGATAGGTCCAAAAGGAACAAAATATGTTTATAAACAAAATGTATGTTGTAGCTGTATGATTCTATCGGCAATTAAGCTGTGACGATGAAACATGCTCTATGTACCAATATGTGATGAAACAAATAAACTAGAAAGTATAAGGTTAAAAGTAAAGTTGAGATCAAGGGGGAGAATGTTAGGTTGATCTCCTCCGTGTGGGCCCAACAGCCCACCAGGCCCTTAGATCCGCGGCCTGATCGGGGGCGCCCAACCTTCATATGGTTGGTGAGCCCCTGTGACCCACGCATATATAAACAGAGGTGGGGGCCGGGGCACGACTGGCGAAGTTCACCGCTGCCACAACCCCCACCGAAATCCCCTACCGATCTAGGGTTAGCGCGGTGCTCACGGGAAGTGTTGGGGAGCGTAGTAATTCCAAAAAAAAACCTACGCACACGCAAGATCATGGTGATGCATAGCAACGAGAGGGGAGAGTGTGTCCACGTACCCTCGTAGACCGAAAGCGGAAGCGTTAGCACAACGCGATTGATGTAGTCGTACGTCTTCACGATCCGACCGATCAAGTACCGAACGCATGGCACCTTCGAGTTCTGCACACGTTCAACTCGATGATGTCCCTCGAACTCCGATCCAGCCGAGCTTTGAGGGAGATTTCCGTCAGCACGACGGCGTGGTGACGATGTTGATGTTCTACTATCGCAGGGCTTCGCCTAAGCACCGCTACAATATTATCGAGGTGGACTATGGTGGAGAGGGGCACCGCACACGACTAAAAGATCCAAGAGATCAATTGTTGTGTCTATGGGGTGCCCCTCTCCTCCGTATATAAAGGAGGGGAGGAGAGGGCCGGCCAAGGGGAGGAGGCGCGCCCAAGGGGGGAGTCCTACTCCCACCGGGAGTAGGACTCCTCCTTTTCCTATTTGGAGAGGGAGAGGGAAGGAAGAGGAAGGAGGGAGGAAGGAAAGGGGGGAGGCCCCCTCCCAATTCGGATTGGGCTTGGGGGGGGCTCCCTTGCTCCTTTCCCCTCCTTTCCACTAAAGGCCATTAAGGCCCATATATCTCCCGGGGGGTTCCGATAACCTCCCGGTGCTTCGGTATTATCCCGATCTCACCCGAAACCATTCCGGTATCCAAATATAGTCGTCTAATATATCGATCTTTACGTCTCAAACATTTCGAGACTCCTCGTCATGTCCGTGATCACATCCGGGACTCCGAAATACCTTTGGTACATCAAAACCCATAAACTTATAATATAACCGTCATCGAACTTTAAGCGCGCGGACCCTACGGGTTCGAGAACTATGTAGACATGACCGAGACACGTCTCCGGTCAATAACCAATAGCGGAACCTGGATGCTCATATTGGCTCCTATATATTCTACGAAGATCTTTATCGGTCAAACCGCATAACAACATACGTTGTTCCTTTTGTCATCGGTATGTTACTTGCCCGAAATTCGATCGTCGATATCTCAATACCTAGTTCAATCTCGTTACCGGCAAGTCTCTTTACTCGTTCCGTAACACATCATCCCGCAACTAACTCATTAGTTGCAATGCTTGCAAGGCTTAAGTGATTGTATTACCGAGTGGGCCCAGAGATACCTCTCCGACAATCAGAGTGACAAATCCTAATCTCGAAATATGCCAACCCAACAAGTACCTTCGGAGACACCTGTAGAGCACCTTTATAATCACCCAGTTACGTTGTGACGTTTGGTAGCACACAAAGTGTTCCTCTGTTAAACGGGAGTTGCATAATCTCATAGTCATAGGAAGATGTATAAGTCATGAAGAAAGCAATAGCAACAAACTAAACGATCAAGTGCTAAGCTAATGGAATGGGTCAAGTCAATCACATCATTCTCCTAATGATCTGATCCCGTTAATCAAATGACAACTCTTTGTCTATGGCTAGGAAACATAACCATCTTTGATCAACGAGCTAGTCAAGTAGAGGCATACTAGTGACGCTCTGTTTGTCTATGTATTCACACATGTATCATGTTTCCGGTTAATACAATTCTAGCATGAATAATAAACATTTATCATGATATAAGGAAATAAATAATAACTTTATTATTTCCTCTAGGGCATATTTCCTTCAGGAAGCACACCACCACCACCATCTTTCTGCCATCACCGGCCACTACTTCACCACGTTCGGCACCGGCTTGAGCTCTTCAACACAAGGAGAAGGTAGGACTACCAGATCGATCTGACCTACCCGATCCACAAGGTCTATCATCGTCTTCATCAGCCGACTCACATGGGTAGACCTACAAGAAGAGGTTGAGGCTTGTGAGCCCTTCGAGGTTGACTCGAAATAAAATGAGTCAAGTCTGAATGTTTTTGTGTGACTCGACCGAGAAGCGAGCCGATCATGAGGTAATACGAGCTCGCTCGATTTTAGCTTGGCATCCATTACAGTGCACTACGCCAGAACTTTTTATGGTCTTTGGACTATATTTTGTTATCCCAATTAAATGTTTGTAGTGAATCCTTGTATTGTGTTCCAATTAAGTATTCGTATATGAGTTGAGGGAGAATAAGCTAAACTACTCTAAGAAAATTATATCATCATGATGTTGATCATAGTAATATTTTATAATTTATAGTGTTTCAATGTATGTTCTTGTATCATATTTAGTCGAAGGACTCGCCACGGATAAACAAGGTTGTCATCATCTTTTGCTCGAAACTAGCTCGAGATTGTTAAGTTGGTCAGAAGCCATTTTCCACACCTCGACCCTTAACTTAGACTCGGTCTAGGCTCGCTAGAATTTTAATGCGAGCTAAGCTAACTGTATAAGGGCGTGTTTGGTTGCCGTGTGCAACAGTGCCTGCATCGCATACACTTCTCTACTCAGCCTGGCTATGCAAATGCAGCCTCAAATTCACCATATGCATGTTGTTTGGTTGCCTGCATGCCCTCTTATCTGCATGGGTTGAACCACACTGCCTGGTGTTTGGTTGCTTGCATGTTAGTCCACAAACCCAAGGCATGGTGTTTGGTTGTATGCAAGGTCTGATGTGTGGTAACCTCTTTGGCTAGTTGGTGAGGTCACCACCACACTTCGGCAGCACACATCATAAGCACAACAGACTATAAACAAAGCATCAACTAGCATAATTCAGATATAAGCAGTACCACAGATATAACAGTTCAACGCATAAACCATCAACTAGCATAATTCGATAGTACGCTCGAAAGAGGTGGCCCGACCCTACTCCTTGGCGGCGAAGGCGTCGTCGTGCTTCCCGCACTTGTTGATGACCTCAATGCCATCGTCATCGAAGATGATGACCTTGAGGGTGTCGGGAGTGAGGAGCTTGAAAGTCACCATGTAGCCGATCTTGATCTGATGAACGGCTGCGTAGGTGGCCCAACCCTGATCTAGGGTCACCCTGCCATTCATCAGCTTGACCGTCACCTTCTAGGAGCAGCCGGTGTTGTTCCTGAGCTTGAACTCCGTCGGCACCGCGACGAAGTGCTTGGTGAAGTCCAGGGGCATGGGGATGCACTCAAGCTTCGGTGCAAGGATGACCTTGCAGAAGTGAGTTGGGCCATCCTCCTGATGGTAGTGGCTGTAGTTGCGGTGCTTGTTGCTGGGGGGCTCCTCCATGCCCTCGTCATCGCCACCCTCAGGCGTCTTCGGGTCTTCCTCGGCGGTGGGCGGCAGCTCAACCTCGTCGGGCATTGGGCGAAGGGGCTGCTTGCCCTTGCTGTCAACGGCCGGGAGCACCTCCGTGTCCTCGATCCGCACACAAGTCATGGAGTCAGGCATTGCACAGAGTTCCTGGCTAATTCAAGAGCTTGTAGTTAAAACGGCATGACTGTCACTCTTCTCCTCCTCTCCATCCCCCCTATATTTACTCACCCCGCCCATCACTATTTACCCACCCCCTCTCTTCTCTCACTGTCAACCTTCCTCCTCCCCATCGCCATGAGCTCTAGCTCCAACTCCAATGCCAACCCCTTCCCTTGGGGTATTGGCTGGAGGGCCTTCTTCCTCGAGTGGACGGCTGGTGACCGGACCAAGTTCGAGAACACCATGGAGGTGTGCTCGAACTTCGGCTCCATGGCTGACATGTAGAACGAATCGAATGCCGTGGTCATGAAGGCCAGTAAAGAAGAGCTGAAGAGCTGATTCCTGACCCAGCGAAGGGCGAGATGGCAGTTGACATCATTTGTTGGGCCATGAATCAGGTCGTCTCCGACGACCCTAAACAGAGGAAGAAGTGGCGCAAGTATAAGACCTACTGGGCTCCTAATGACCGCCGTGCCGCAGTGTACTGGGAGACGGCTATCGCACCGCCGGCGGTCATCGGCGGGGAGCCTAAGGAGGAAGAAGAGGCGATGCACATGCCAGCTAGGGCGCCGGAGCCAGTCCGTCCTACCTGGCAGATCGACCTCGACTCCACCAAGGATGACAGGATGACCCGCCCGCCCGCATGCTGATGAAGAAGAAGATGAAGGCTAGCGGCTTGACCATCCACTCCGCACGACGGTGACGGGCGCCGCGGTCAGCCGGTGTCCGTTGTGTACCCCCTTTCCCCCTATTCCTCTATCCCCCAATCCCGAAATCTACCTTATGCATTCCGATATTGCATGTATGAACTCGTATGAACTGCTTAGAACTAGTATGAACTATGCTACCTCTTGAGCACTATGTTGGATTTCCCCGAAGAGGAGAGGATGATGCAGCAAAGTAGCGTAAGTATTTCCCTCAGTTTTTGAGAACCAAGGTATCAATCCAGTAGGAGGACACGCACAAGTCCCTTGTACCTACACAAAAACAATAGCTCAACGCAACCAACGCGCTTAGGGGTTGTCAATCCCTTCACGGTCACTTATGAAACTGAGATCTGATAGAGATGATAAATAATATTTTTGGTATTTTTTGTATAGAGATGCAAAGTAAAAAGTAAAAGCAAAGTAAAAACAAAGCAATAATAAAGTGATGGAGATTGATATGATGAGAAAGAGACCGGGGGGCCATAGGTTTTGAAAGTTCTAGTGATCGACTAGAGGGGGGGGGGTGAATAGGCGATTTTTATGAAAGTCTTCAAAACATGGAAGTTTTGAAGACAAACGATAGAAATAAACCTATTACCATGCAGCGGAAGGTAGACTACACTAGGCAAACCATAGTCAAGTATTCAATGAAGTGAAAGCACAATGACTAATAGCAGCTAGGCAGTAAAGATCAGGTAGGAAGATATTGTGAAGCCAATCAGAACAAGCAGTCACTCAGTGAAGACAAAAGATAATGCAATCATACAATGACTTCACAAGGACCAACAGTAAGTAAAGGGAAGGGAAGGATGAAACCAGTTACTCATTGAAGACAATGATTTGTTGGACCAGTTCCAGTTGCTGTGACAACTGTATGTCTGGTTAGGGAGGCTAGGTATTTAAACCTAAGGACACACAGTCCCGGACACCCAGTCCTGAACATGCAGCTCAGGACACTCAGTCCTCACCGTATTCCCCTTGAGCTAAGGTCACACAGACCTCGCCCAATCACTCTGGTAAGTCTTCAAGGTAGACTTCCAAACCTTCACAGACTTCGTTCACCGGCGATCCACAATGACTCTTGGATGCTCAGAACGCGACGCCTAACCAGCTGGAGGATTCACAGTCCTCAAGTGTAATAAGTCTTCAGATCACACAGACAGGAAGACTTCAGTGATGCCTAACACTCTTTGTCTCTGAGTGGTTAGGGCTTTATCCTCGCAAGGAATTCTCTCTCAAAGGCTTCGAGGTGGGTTGCTCTCAAACGACAAAAGCCGTACTCTAACTCTGACCAGCCAACCGTTTATGGTTGTAGGGGGTGGGCTATTTATAGCCACTAGGCAACCCGGCCTGGTTTGTCCGAAATGACCCTTGGTCACTAAGGAACTGACACATGTTCCAACGGTCAGATTTCAAACACACACGGCAACTTTACTTGGACTACAAGCAAAGCTGACTTATCCAACTCTGGACAAGATTTGCTCTCATAGTCTTCACTCGAAGACATAGGATTTTGGTTAAGCATCACTTCATTCATTCTGACTGGTTCTCTTGGACCCCACTTAACAGTACGGTGGTTCCTATGACTCAACAAAGAAAAACACAGAACGACGAAACTGCTAAGTCTTCGCGCTCCATAGTCTTCACGCGATGTCTTCTCTTATCATAGTCTTCAATGTGAATGTCTTCACATACCACCTCTGACTTCAATGTCTTCATAAATTTTTAGGGGTCATCTCTGGTAAGAAAACCGAATCAATGAGGGACTTTTACCTGTGTTATCCTGCAATTCTCACAAACACATTAGTCCCTCAACTAGGTTTGTCATCAATACTCCAAAACCAACTAGGGGTGGCACTAGATGCACTTACAATCTCCCCCTTTTTGGTGATTGATGACAAACTAGTTGAAGTTTTCAACGGGGAATAAAATATGTGAAATTGTAAAGAATAGGTTATTGTCTTCATAAGTGGCAAAGGCTCCCCCTGAAGATGTGCATATAAGTAATTTGCTTTTGGTATGCAAATGTACATGGCAGGTTGTACTTGTGGAGATCCTCTTCAAATTATGATGACAATTTATCATGCATTAAAAGTATGTGAAGATAATGACATGCATAATGAAAAATGGACATCTGCAAAATGATCGAAGTGCGGAATTTATCGTCGCACATGCGGAATTTATCATCGCATCACAGAATAGCAAATAAGTAGCAGACGACCATCGAGTTTGAGTGTTACAACTCAAAGAACCAAATGTATCAAGACGCGAGAGTTGTAAACACTAGGAAAAATATAAAACTACCGCCCATATGAACCCGCTTGAAGACTATCAAACTCATATGCTTCTCCCCCTTTTGTCAGTAAGGACCAAAAAGGTTTGAAGACATAGAGCACCTACTCATCCCCGTGAGGAGTTGGTGAAGCAGCAGGGTCTTCGGTGTTGGTTGGCGGTGCAGACGAACTCGGTGCAGTGTTGATTCACGCCGAAGGTGGTGAAGTAGCATCGTCTTCATCATCGATGACACGTGCATTCACTGTTGCAGCAGAGGAGGAGAACTCAGAATCTTCAAGAGACGGAGTACACCGCAGCACAGTCCTTCTTGGAGGTGTTGAGTCAAACTTGAAGCGTTCAGAGAAGCCATCCTCTTGAAGATCATCTTCAGAACACATAAGCGTCAGCCCTTTCCATGTACGCCGACAAGTTTCATGGGCAACAAAGGCATTCTTGGTGGCAAGGTTGCGAATCCTGTTTACGTCCACCAAGAGGCTTTGCATTTGGCGCTTCAGCCAGTCATGATGCTTATCCTGTTTCTGATGAAGGGCAACCAGAAGTTCTCGGTCGTTGAGAACACGAGATCACTTCTTGGGCCGTTGGGCAATGGTGCTTTCAGTTGCTTCAGTGAGGGCACGATGAGGTTGCACGGGTAGTACCAGCCAGAGGATAAACACGAGCGACTGCTGGATCTCCGTCAATTTGTTGTGAGAAACTTTGCTTATCAGCATTCTGAAGACTAAGGGGCTCCTTGGCAGGCTCTGGATAGATGGCTTCAATGGACATATCGATGTCAGGCATAAAGATCTGATGATTGCGAGCAGAGGGCTGATAGGTGACAGCTGAGTGTAGTTTGATCAGCCGCATAATCCATGGAGCGTAAAACTTCAAGCCAAAGAGATCAGATCCTGATGCAGCAAGTTGGCGGATGAAGAAGTCTTGTGCATTGAAGCATTTGCCGTGAAGAATATGGAAGACCAAAGTCTTCATTGCACCTTCTAGCTTTGCATGTGGAGAATGTCCTTTGACGGGCCAGAGAGTTCGCCTTATAATGTGATAGATAGTGCGTGGCAGATACTCAAGGTCTTCAACAAAGAACTCCTTAGGATATGCAGCATCTGGAGGCAAAGGCTTCATCATGCTAAGCATCTGACTCATGTTTGGTTCAGGCTTGTGAAAAATGCTCTCCATAGCTGCACTGTGAAGCTGACAACCAGGTTCATAAAGATCTTCTGGAGTGGGCAGACCAGTGAGCTCAATGATATCAAAGGCTTTGGCTTCGTGATGAACATTTCCTGTCATCCACTCAAGGACCCAAGTCTTCGGATCTCTGTTGTAGCCACGAATATGAAGAGTGGCATAGAATTGGAGCAGCAATTCTTCGTTCCAGTGCTCCTTGTCAGTGACGAACGGCAACAATCCAGACTCTCTGAAGCAATCCAGAGCTTCTTCCAAACAAGGCAGACCAGTTATGGCTTCAGTGTCAAGACGCATATGTGGGAAAATGCGACCTTGATTGTACAGAATGCATGAGTAATAACTGCGCTGCTGATAGCTCCAGAACCGATCAGAAGATATTCTTGCCTTGGTGTAGGGGTTCTTGGAGCTATCAAAGAAGGTGTTGTGTGCCTTGAAGCCATTGATATTAAAAGATTCGGGTGCAGATGCAGTACCTGGAAACCTGGGCAACCTTGGCATTGGCTTCTGAACCTGAGGCCTGTGCTCAACGTGATAGTCAAACTGAGGACCAGCAGCAGGCGGAGGAGTCAGAAAAGGCCATTTGACAGTGATAAGTTGGCCATAGTTGAATGCTTGCTCGATAGTGTGTGGCCTTGGTGGCGGAACAGGAGCAGTGGCATCAATAGAGGCGTCAGGCTGCACATCTGTTGCAGGTGCATCATTGGCTTCATTGGCCTCTGGAACAGTGTTAGGTGCAGGCTCCACAGTGTCTTCAGCCATGACCACGTCATTGGCTTCAGTGGTGTTAGTGGTGGCAGCCTCAGGATTCTCAACCTTCACTTCAGAAGCTGGAGGGTCGGTCACGTTCTCCTCGAGAACAACATCTTGGTGAGACGGGGGTGTAGCAACTCTTGGGGCTTCTTCTTCATCGGCTGATGCAGCCGGAACATCTTCAGCTATTTTGGCTTCGGATTCAGAGACAGTCACAGTAGGAGTGGCATCTGGAAACACTTGACGTGCAACAGATTGGTGGTGCACTTCTCCTTCTGGAACGCTCGAAAGAGGGACTTGAGGCCTTGGTCCTTTGCGAAGCCTGCATAGCGCTGGCGACGCCTATGGAGATGGAGTTGGCTGGGCCTCAAAGTCGTCTTCTTCGTCTTGCACAGGTGGTGTGACTTGTTGTTGGGAGTACTCGGGGTGTCTTGTTGTTGTGGGTGATCAACCCACGATGCATCCTGAGCAGTTGGCGTCAGAGGACGACCAATGCTGATGAGTTCGCTGTGCGTGAGCACATGCGATGATACCAGTTGGTGCTCGATCTGAGGAAGGACTTCATCATCTTCAACATTGTCATGGTGACCAATGTCTTCAGCAGTGGTGGGGTCAACTGTTGGAATGTCTTCAGCTTCAGGAGCCTCTGTGGAAGTAGGCTCATGAACTACTATCTGCCGTTCTTAATGCGAGGAATCAGGGCGAGCAACAGAGATGGGTTCTACAACAAGGGGCTCTGTGGGAGCAGCCCGATCTTTCTTGGTTCTGCGCTTCTTCTTGGAGGGAGCGACATCAGAAGCATCAGGATTTTTCCTCTTTCTGGCTTCAGCCTCGGTAGTCCTCGTCTTCTTTAGTTTTGAAGCGGTTGACCGGACCTTTGGCTTCGATCCAGTCATGCTGCTTGGAAAGACTATGCGTGGCTCTTCCCGCCTTGAAGGTGCAGATTGGTCTGTTGATGGCTTCTTCTTCTTTGCAGCCATTCTTGGGTCGATGCCAGGACGACCAAGAGCCTTGCGCTTCTCAGCCTCATTGTAGGCTTGCACACACTTGTCGGCCAGGCTCTTCATGCGCTCACGAGAACCTTTAGCTTCTTCATGCTTCTTGAGAAAGGCTTCCTTGAGCTCATGCAACATAATCTTGAAGTTTTTCACATCTTGCATGCTGAGCTTGGCCATGTGCTTCTTGAACCGAGCTCTCTCATAGTCGATCTTTTGCTTCAGTTCAACGATGCGCTGAGCTAGAGCTAGCTCAGAAGCAATGGCGCCAGTGAAGGCGACACTGAGGCCAATTGGAAGTTGCAGATCTTTAAAGCTGAGGTTGGGCGTGTCAAACCACTCATCAATGAAGTTATGGATGATTGCCACATCAAAGAGAGGCAAATCATTGAAGATCTCTGCTTCTTCCTTGCTCTTGATCAGTTGCTCAAGAGCGTCATCTGCAAGATCTTCATCGCTGGACAGATCAATGGCGTCATTGCGCAGAATAGCAGTAGCAGTCAGTGCCTGATCAGTATTCTTTCTCATCTCAGTCTTCTTGGAGATACGTGATAGATCTTCAGACTGCACACTGTCTTTAGGAGGTGCAGTAGCCAGTGGCTTCGCCCGTAAGATTTTTGGTGCTGAGGCAGACTTTGAAGCTTTAGACTTCTTCAACTTCGTTGGCTTCGGTGGTGCAGGTGCTTCGTCAGATTTAGCATCATCTGCAGGTTGATCCACAACTGCCCCTTGAACCATAATATGAGTGATGAGACCTTCTAGGTTGTAGAAGGGCCCAACCAGATTGGGTTCAGCTTCTCGTGTGCCATCAGCACGTGGCGCAGAGGGGCCTGGGTTGAAGTCTAATCCCAATGACTTCTTGTTTTCCTTGGCAGAGTTCTGTGCAAACTGATAGTTGCGCTTGAAGAGATTGTCTTCGCGACACCATAACAGAGAGGATGGGTCGGCATTAGCAGGCTGGGGTCCACGAAGCATGCATGGGTAAAAGCCTTGAGCAATAGCTTCGGACTGTGATTTGGGCTGAAGACCTTTGTATATGATATCTCCCCATGGGCCCTTGATAACACTCTACTCAGCATATTCGTCGGTGACGAATCTGTACTTGAACCATTTCTCTGCCCAATGTCTTCGAATCCATTGGATTCGGTTCTTGCGTTCTCCATAGGTTTCTTCTGGATCTGACTTGTATAGCTCATAGAGATCTGGTGGCAGGTCCTTAGCAGTGTTTCCATGACGCTGTCTGCCTCCCTTCCTTGTAGATTTCTCTGTAGCCATGAACTTTAAACTGAATGGCTTCAACACGTTCAAAGGTTTCAAAGGCTTCCGCCTGCGGGTCAAACATGAACTGGCTTCGGGAGAATTTATATGATGTTGTAAGAATTCTGCAAATGAATGCAGACTATGAGAACCAAGGGATTCTCCCACGGACATGTACCCGTGACAACATTAAGGTGCGAGGGAAGGGGAAGAGGTCATATGCATTCTTAGAAGATTTTGAAGATAAATCAGTTTAGAAGACAATGACCTCATAGTGCGAAGACATTCACTCATAGATAGAGAGTTGGTTCCAGATTTGTACGAATCCATGAATAAGTACAAGTGAGGAATCTAACTACTTTGTGAAGCATAAGTGAACATACTAGGCATATTATGATATGCAGTATGAAATAGATCCAACTTGTGTGAACAGAAACTGCTTGTGGTAGAAAGTAATGAATCTATAGGATCAAAGGGGCCGTAAAAAGGAAGTTTTATTTACCACACAAAGAACTGCTAGACGGAGTGGGAGAGGAGGACGAGCAGTTCGATCGTCCATGCCCTAATTTGGCGACGGAGGACACCTACGGCGACGGCGGAGAAGACGATGTCCGCGGCCGGCGTGAAGACGGCGTCGGTGAGGTGGCGGCAGCTAAGCGCTTCGTCACCGGCGTCCTCGAGGGCTAGCGGTGGCGCTAGGGTTTGTGCGAGAGTGGAAGAAAGGATAATGACTGTGGTGAGGCGTGTATTTATAGGGACAGGGATGGCACAGTGTTATTACACAGGTGCCCCTGGCGATTCACATCTGAAGGACACGTGGCCATCATGCAACATATCGGAGGTTGTTCCACGTTCCTGAAGGAAATATGCCCTAGAGGTAATAATAAAGTTATTATTTATTTCCTTATATCATGATAAATGTTTATTATTCATGCTAGAATTGTATTAACCGGAAACATAATACATGTGTGAATACATAGACAAACAGAGTGTCACTAGTATGCATCTACTTGACTAGCTCGTTAATCGAAGATGGTTATGTTTCCTAACCATGAACAAAAGAGTTGTTATTTGATTAAACAGGATCACATCATTAGAAGAATGATGTGATTGACTTGACCCATTCCGTTAGCTTAGCACTCGATCGTTTAGTATGTTGCTATTGCTTTCTTCATGACTTATACATGTTCCTATGACTATGAGATTATGCAACTCCCGTTTGCCGGAGGAACACTTTGTGTGCTACCAAACGTCACAACGTAACTGGGTGATTATAAAGGAGCTCTACAGGTGTCTCCAAAGGTACATGTTGGGTTGGCGTATTTCGAGATTAGGATTTGTCACTCCGATTGTCGGAGAGGTATCTCTGGGCCCTCTCGGTAATGCACATCACATAAGCCTTGCAAGCATTGCAACTAATGAGTTAGTTGTGAGATGATGTATTACGGAACGAGTAAAGAGACTTGACGTTAACGAGATTGAACTAGGTATTAAGATACCGACGATCGAATCTCAGGCAAGTAACGTACCAATGACAAAGGGAACAACGTATGTTGTTATGCGGTCTGACCGATAAAGATCTTCGTAGAATATGTGGGAGCCAATATGAGCATCCAGGTTCCGCTATTGGTTATTGACTAGAGACGTGTCTCGGTCATGTCTACATTGTTCTCGAACCCGTAGGGTCCGCACGCTTAAGGTTTCGATGACAGTTATATTATGAGTTTATGCATTTTGATGTACCGAAGTTTGTTCGGAGTCCCAGATGTGATCACGGACATGACGAGGAGTCTCGAAATGGTCGAGACATAAAGATTGATATATTGGAAGCCTATAATTGGATATCGGAAGTGTTCCGGGTGAAATCGGGATTTTACCGGAGTACCGGGAGGTTACCGGAACCCCCCGGGAGATCAATAGCTCGCGTTGTTGCTTCCCTGTGTTTATTTTGATATGTTCCTAGAGAAAATTGTGTTGAAAGATGTTAGTAGCAATGATGCGGATTGGATTCGTGATCTGAGGTTTATCCTCATTGCTGCACAGAAGAATTATGTCCTTGATGCACCGCTAGGTGACGGACCTATTGCAGGAGCAGATGCAGACGTTATGAACGTTTGGCTAGCTCAATATGATGACTACTTGATAGTTTAGTGCACCATGCTTAATGGCTTAGAATCGGGACTTCAAAGACGTTTTGAACGTCATGGACCATATGAGATGTTCCAAGAGTTGAAGTTAATATTTCAAGCAAATACCCGAGTTGAGAGATATGAAGTCTCCAACAAGTTCTATAGCTAAAAGATGGAGGAGAATCGCTCAACTAGTGAGCATGTGCTCAGATTGTCTGAGTACTACAGTCGCTAGTGTTGATGGTTGACAAGACCACTAGTTTCAAGAAAAGGGCAAAGGGAAGAAGGGGAACTTCAAGAAGAACGGCAAGCAAGTTGCTGCTCAAGTGAAGAAGCCCAAGTCTGATCCTAAGCCTGAGACTAAGTGCTTCTACTGCAAAGGGACTGGTCACTGGAAGCAGAACTACCCCAAGTGATTGGTAGATAAGAAGGATGGCAAAGTGAATATAAGTATATTTGATATACATGTTATTGATGTGTACTTGACTAGTGTTTATAGCAACCCCTCAGTATTTGATACTAGTTCAGTTGCTAAGATTAGTAACTCGAAACGGGAGTTGCAGAATAAACAGAGACTAGTTAAGGGTGAAGTAACGATGTGTGTTGGAAGTGGTTCCAAAATTGATATGATCATCATCGCACACTCCAGATACTTTCGGGATTAGTGTTGAACCTGAATAAGTGTTATTTGGTGTTTGCGTTGAGCATGAATATGATTTGATCATGTTTATTGTAATACGGTTATTCATTTAAGTAAGAGAATAAATTGTTGTTCTGCTTACATGAATAAAACCTTCTATGGTCATACACCCAATGAAAATGGTTTGTTGGATCTCGATCGTGGTTATACACATATTCATAATATTGAAGCCAAAAGATGCAAAGTTAATAATGAATGTGCAACTTATTTGTGGCACTGCTGTTTAGGTCATATTGGTGTAAAGCGCATGAAGAAAATCCATGCTAATGGGTTTTTGGAATCACTTGATTATGAATCAGTTGATGCTTGCGAACCATGCCTCATGGGCAAGATGACTAAGACTCCGTTTTCCGGAACAATGGAGCGAGCAACAGATTTGTTGGAAATCATACATACTGATGTATGTGGTCCGATGAATATTGAAGCTCGTGGCAGGTATCATTATTTTCTGATCTTCACAAATGATTTGAGCAGATATGAGTATATCTACTTGATGAAACACAAGTCTTAAATATTTGAAAAGTTCAAAGAATTTCAGAGTGAAGTGGAGAATCATCGTAACAAGAAAATAAAAGTTTCTACGATATGATCGCAGAGGTAAAATATTTGAGTTACGAGTCTGGCCTTCAGTTAAAACAATGTGAAATAGTTTCACTACTCACGCCACCTGGAACACCACAGCATAATGGTGTGTCCAAACATCATAACCGTACTTTATTAGATATGGTGCGATCTATGGTGTCTCTTACCGATCTACCACTATCGTTTTGGGGTTATGCATTAAAGACAGCTGCATTCACGTTTAAAAGGGCACCATCTAAGTCCGTTGAGACGACACAATCTGAACTGTGGTTTGGCAAGAAACCAAAGTTGTCGTTTCTTAAAGTTTGGGATTGTGATGCTTATATGAAAAAGTTCCATCCTGATAAGCTCAAACCCAAATCGGAGAAATATGTCTTCATAGGATACCCAAAGGAGACTATTGGGTACACCTTCTATCACAGATCCGAAGGCAAGACATTCGTTGCTAAGAATGGATCCTTTCTAGAGAAGGAGTTTCTCTTGAAAGAAGTGAGTGGGAGGAAAGTAGAACTTGATAAGGTAATTGTACCTTCTCCCTTATTGAAAAGTAGTTCATCACAAGAAATCTGTTCCTGTGACTACTACACCAATTAGTGAGGAAGACTAATGATGATGATCATGTAACTTCAGATCAAGTTAATACCGAATCTCGTAGGTAAACCAGAGTGAGATCCGCACCAAAGTGGTACGGTAATCCTGTTCTGGAAGTCATGTTACTAGACCATGACGACCTTGCGAACTATGAGGAAGCGATGATGAGCCTAGATTCCGCGAAATGGCTTGAGGCCATGAAATCTGAGATGAGATCCATGTATGAGAACAAAGTATGGACTTTGATTGACTTTCCCAATGATCGGCGGGCCATTGAGATTAAATGGATCTTCAAGAGGAAGACGAGCGCTGATAGTAGTGTTGCTATCTACAAAGCTAGAATTGTCGCAAAAGGGTTTTCGACAAGTTCAAGGTGTTGACTATGATGAGAGTTTCTCACTCGTATCGATGCTTAAGTCTGTCCGAATCATGTTAGCAATTGCCGCATTTTATGAAATCCAACAAATGGATGTCAAAACTGCATTCCTGAATGGATTTCTGGAAGAAGAGTTGTATATGATGTAGCCGGAAGGTTTTGTCGATCCAAAAGGAGCTAACAAAGTGTGCAAGCTCCAGCGATCCATTTATGGACTGGTGCAAGCCTCTCGGAGTTGGAATAAACGCTTTGATAGTATGATCAAAGCATATAGTTTTATACAGACTTGCGGTGAAGCCTGTATTTACAAGAAAGTGAGTGGGAGCACTACAGCATTTTTGATAAGTATATGTGAATGACATATTGTTGATCAGAAATAATGTAGAATTATTCTGCAAAGCATAAAGGAGTGTTTTTAAAGAAGTTTTTCAAAGAAAGACCTCGGTGAAGCTGCTTACATATTAAGCATCAAAATCTATAGAGATAGATCAAGACGCTTGATAAGTTTTTTCAATGAGTACATACCTTGACAATATTTTGAAGTAGTTCAAAAATGGAACAGTCAAAGAAAGAGTTCTTGGCTGTGTTACAAGGTATGAAATTGAGTAAGACTCAAAGCCCGACCACGGCAGAAGATAGAAAGAGAATGAAAGTCATTCCCTATGCCTTAGCCATAGGTTCTATAAAGTATGCCATGATGTGTACCAGATCTATTGTATACCCTACACTGTGTTAAGCAAGGGAGTACAATAGTGATCTAAGAGTAGATCACTGGACATTGGTCAAAATTATCCTTAGTGGAATAAGGAAATATTTCTCGATTATGGAGGTGACAAAAGGTTCGTCGTAAAAAGTTACGTTGATGCAAGTTTTGACACAAATCTGGATGACTCTAAGTCTCGATCTAGATACATATTGAAAGTGGGAGCAATTAGCTAGAGTAGCTCCATGCAGAGCATTGTAGACATAGAATTCGCAAAATACTTATGGATCTGTATGTGACAGACCCGTTGACTAAAATTATCTCACAAGCAAAACATGATCACACCTTAGTACTCTTTGGGTGTTAATCACATAAATGATGTGAACTAGATTATTGACTCTAGTAAACCCTTTGGGTATAGGTCACATGGCGATGTGAACTATGGGTGTTAATCACATGGTGATGTGAACTCTTAGTGTTGAATCACATGGCGATGTGAACAAGATTATTGAGTCTAGTGCAAGTGGGAGACTGAAGGAAATATGCCCTAGAGGCAATAATAAAGTTATTATTTATTTCCTTATATCATGATAAATGTTTATTATTCATGCTAGAATTGTATTAACCGGAAACATAATACATGTGTGAATACATAGACAAACAGAGTGTCACTAGTATGCCTCTACTTGACTAGCTCGTTAATCGAAGATGGTTATGTTTCCTAACCATGAACAAAAGAGTTATTATTTGATTAAACGGGATCACATCATTAGAAGAATGATGTGATTGACTTGACCCATTCCGTTAGCTTAGCACTCGATCGTTTAGTATGTTGCTATTGCTTTCTTCATGACTTATACATGTTCCTATGACTATGAGATTATGCAATTCCCGTTTGCCGGAGGAACACTTTGTGTGCTACCAAACGTCACAACGTAACTGGGTGATTATAAAGGAGCTCTACAGGTGTCTCCAAAGGTACATGTTGGGTTGGCGTATTTCGAGATTAGGATTTGTCACTCCGATTGTCGGAGAGGTATCTCTGGGCCCTCTCGGTAATGCACATCACATAAACCTTGCAAGCATTGCAACTAATGAGTTAGTTGTGAGATGATGTATTACGGAACGAGTAAAGAGACTTGCCGGTAATGAGATTGAACTAGGTATTAAGATACCGACGATCGAATCTCGGGCAAGTAACATACCAATGACAAAGGGAACAACGCATGTTGTTATGCGGTCTGACCGATAAAGATCTTTGTAGAATATGTGGGAGCCAATATGAGCATCCAGGTTTCGCTATTGGTTATTGACTGGAGATGTGTCTCGGTCATGTCTACATTGTTCTCGAACCCGTAGGGTCTGCACGCTTAAGGTTTTGATGACAGTTATATTATGAGTTTATTCATTTTGATGTACCGAAGTTTGTTCGGAGTCCCGGATGTGATCACGGACATGACGAGGAGTCTCGAAATGGTCGAGACATAAAGATTGATATATTGGAAGCCTATATTTGGATATCGGAAGTGTTCCGGGTGAAATCGGGATTTTACCGGAGTACCGGGAGGTTACCGGAACCCCACGGAGGTATATGGGCCTTAGTGGGCTTTAGTGGAAGAGAGGAGAGGTGGCCAGGGCTGGGCCGCGCGCCCCTCCCCCCCTAGTCCGAATAGGACAAGGAGAGGGGGCCGGCTCCCCCCTTCCTTCTTTCTCTCCTCTTTCCCCCCTCCCGAATCCTATTCCAACTAGGAAAGGGGGGGAATCCTACTCCCGGAGGGAGTAGGACTCCTCCTAGCGCGCCCTCTCCTGGCCGGCCGCACCCCCCCTTTGAACCTTTATATACGGAGGCAGGGAGCACCCCTAGACAGACAAGTTGATCCACGTGATCATATTCTTAGCCGTGTGCGGTGCCCCCTTCCACCATAGTCCTCGATAATATTGTAGCGGTGCTTAGGCGAAGCCCTGCGACGATAGTACATCAAGATCGTCACCACGCCGTCGTGCTGACAGAACTCTTCCCCGACACTTTGCTGGATCGGAGTCCGGGGATCGTCATCGAGCTGAACATGTGCTAGAACTCGGAGGTGCCGTAGTTTCAGTGCTTGATCGGTCGGGCCGTGAAGACGTACGACTACATCAACCACGATGTGCTAACGCTTCCGTTGTCGATCTACAAGGGTACGTAGATCACACTCTCCCCTCTCGTTGCTATGCATCACCATGATCTTGCGTGTGCGTAGGAAAATTTTGAAATTACTACGTTCCCCAACAGTTCCCACGCATGCCTGGATTGTCGGGTGGTCGTTCCCACTTCTCTGGGTTTCAGGTGAAGGAATTAGCATTGAAAATGGACTTAATGTTTGTCTCTGTATCTTCTGCTGACAAGGACGCAGAGAAGATATTCGACAGTTTCAATAGAATGCATATGATTTGGAGAGATAGAGTTTGAGATAGAAAGCATAGAGAGGTTAGGGTCCGATCACATTCACTTAGTTCAAAAGATTCAACAAGAAGACATAGCTATAAGTGAATGATGTAGAGGACAGAACACTAGTATATATATATATATATATATGAGAAAGACAATCAAATCAACATAGTGAAGATAATCATGAAGACAAGTTGAGATTGAAGCCAAACCAAATGTGAAGACATACCAAACGTAACGCCATGAGTGAAACACTTCAAACAGAAAAAATTGGTGGTGGCGTTACCCACCGTATAGGAAGTATTAGACCCAGACACGGCGCACAATTATCGTGGCGCTCCGAAGTCAAATTCCACATTAATGTATTCACACTTAGAATGTAAGTCTTCATTGATTGAAGATATACTTTACTTCGCGTGTTGCACATCTAAGTCATCAATATGCATAAGTGTTAGGATGTGTGCCTGATCACAAGACATTTGAGGATTCCAAGATATTTAGCTCACACCGTAACTTGCAAAACCTCTTCTCATCCAAGGGCTTGGTGAAGATATCTGCCAATTGCTCTTCAGTGTTGACGTGTATGATATCAATATCTTCCTTCACAACATGATCTCTTTGAAAGTGATGACGAATTTCAATGTGCTTTGTCTTCGAGTGTTGAACTGGGTTGTTGGCAATCTTGATGGCGCTTTCGTTGTCGCGGTAGAGTGGCACTTGCTTCAGATGAATGCCATAGTCTTTGAGTGTTTGCTTCATCCATAGAAGATGAGCGCAGCAAGATCCAGCAGCAATGTATTCAGATTCAGCAGTGGAGAGAGATACACAGTTCTGCTTCTTTGAAGACCAACATACAAGTGATCGTCCCAGAAAATGACATGTGCCCGATGTAGACTTGCGATCCACCTTGTCACCAGCATAATCAGCATCCGAGAATCCAACCAGATCAAACTCTGAGCCCTTTGGATACAATAATCCTAATGTTGGGGTGTAAGCCAAATATCAAAGAATTCGCTTCACGGCTAAGTGATGCGATTCCTTTGGTGCCGCATGGAATCGAGCACACATGCAAACACTAAGCATAATATCTGGCCTAGATGCACATAGATAAAGTAAAGAACCAATCATGGAGCGGTATACCTTTTGATCGAACTCTTTACCATTGTCATCGGGACTCAGATGATGTTTGGCTGGCATTGGCGTCGTGAAGCCTTTGCAGTCTTGCATCCCAAATTTCTTCAGGCAATCTTTGAGGTACTTCTCTTGAGATATGAAGATGCCGTTGCGTTGCTGACGTATTTGAAGACCAAGGAAGAACTTCAGCTCACCCATCATGGACATCTGATATTGCTCTTGCATCATATATCCAAACTCTTCACAGTATTTCTGATTGGTGCAGCCGAAGATAATGTCATCCACATATATTTGGCACACAAATAGTTCACCATCATATGTCTTCGTGAAGAGAGTGGGGTCGAGGGAACCAGGTTTGAAGCCTTTGCTCTTCAGGAAGTCTTTGAGTGTGTCATACCAAGCCCGAGGGGCTTGTTTGAGGCCATATAGTGCCTTGTTGAGCTTGTACACCATGTCAGGATGTTTTGGATCTTCAAAGCCAGGCGGTTGTGCAACATACACTTCTTCAATCTTGCCATTGAGAAAAGCGCTCTTCACATCCATTTGATACAGAAGAATGTTATGATGATTTGCATAGGCCAGCAGTATGCGTATGGCTTCAAGTCTAGCCATAGGAGCAAATGTTTCATCGAAGTCAATCCCTTCAACTTGAGTGTACCCTTGAGCAACGAGACGAGCTTTGTTTCTGACAACTTGACCATGCCCATCTTGCTTGTTGCGATATATCCATTTGGTGCCTATTATATTGTGCTTGCGAGGATCATGATGCTTAACCAGTTCCCATACATTATTCATCTCAAACTGTTGAAGCTCTTCTTACATAGCTTGAATCCATTCAGGTTCCATGAAGGCTTCTTCAACTTTCTTGGGTTCAGATATTGAGACGAATGCGAAGTGCCCACAGAAATTTGCTAGTTGTGTTGCCCTCGAACGAGTGAGTGGACCTGGTGCATTGATGCTATCAATTATTCTCTCAATTTGTACTTCATTTGCAACACGAGGATGTACAGGACGAAGATTTTGCTCTTACTGATGATTGTCATCATTAGAAGGATTGTATTCAGGCTGAGCATTGTCTTCAGTTTGATCAGGTGCGGAGATGATAAGTTCCTCTTCAGGCTGAGATTCAGATGGTATGATTTCTCCAGTTCCCATAAGTTTGATTGATTCACTGGATGGAACTTCATCTAGCACATTTGGCAGCTGCTCTCTTTGTGAGCCGTTAGTCTCATCGAACCGCACATCCACTGTTTCAACCACTTTATAGTGAAAAAGGTTGAAGACTCTGTAGGAGTGCGAATCCTTTCCATATCCAAGAATAAAACCCTCATGTGCTTTTGGTGCAAATTTTGAAGTGTGATGTGGATCCTTGATCCAGCACCTGGCACCAAATACTCTGAAGTAACTGACATTTGGCTTCTTGCCAGTAAGGAGCTCATAGGATGTCTTGTTGAGAAGCTTGTGAAGATAAACACGGTTGATGATATGGCATGCAGTATCAATGGCTTCAGGCCAGAACTTTCTTGGAGTCTTGTATTCATCAAGCATCGTCTGGGCCATCTCAATAAGTGTTCTGTTCTTGCGTTCCATGACGCCATTCTGCTGCGGTGTGTACGGAGCTGAGAATTCATGTGTAATGCCCAAAGTATCAAGATAAGTGTCTAGACCAGTGTTCTTGAATTCAGTGCCATTGTCACTTCTGATGTGCTTGATCTTGACGCCATAGTTGTTCATGGCTCGATTGGCGAAGCGTCTGAAGACATCCTGCACTTCAGTCTTGTAGAGGATTATATGCACCCAAGTATATCTTGAATAATCATCAACAATGACAAAGCCATAGAGACAAGCAGTAGTAGTAAGAGTTGAGTAATGAGTGGGACCAAAAAGGTCCATGTGGAGCAGTTCGAAGGGTTGAGTCATTGTCATGATTGTCTTCGAGGGATGCTTGGCCCTCGTCATCTTTCCTGCTTCACAGGCACCGCATAAGTGATCCTTCTTGAACTTGACGCCCTCGATGC
This sequence comes from Triticum urartu, assembly GCF_003073215.2. NCBI lineage: Eukaryota > Viridiplantae > Streptophyta > Magnoliopsida > Poales > Poaceae > Triticum > Triticum urartu. The sequence goes on from NC_053027.1 coordinate 449,908,328, forward strand.
CTATGACATGCTTCTTCCTTGCAAGGGTTTGGAGGTTCCTCATGCCAGCATGCCCTAGCCTCCGATGCCAGAGCCAGCATTCAGAAGCTTTTGCTAGAAGACATACGGCAAGTTGTGGTCCTGCTGAGAAATCTACCACGTACAAATCATCTTTCTGATACCCTTCAAACACTAGAGACTTGTTAGATTCCATTAGAACAAGGCAACGATATTTTCCAAACATCACAATCATGTTTAAATCGCAAAGCATTGAGACAGACATTAAGTTGAAACCAAGGGATTCAACACGCATGACTTTATCCATGTGTTGATCCTTTGAGATTGCAACTCTACCTAGACCCAATACCTTGCTTTTACCAGTGTCAGCAAATGTGATGTGACTTTTCTCAGATGGACGTAAGGTTGAGTCCATGAGAAGGATTCGCTTGCCAGTCATGTGATTAGTACACCCACTATCAATAATCCATTCTGAAGCAGCTGGTGTCGTACCCTTGGCACCGTGTGCCATGAAGCAGTAGGTAGGAGCGGGGTAGTCCTTTTCATTTGCATCGGTGTCGGTGATGAAGTCATTGTCTTCAGTGTTGAAGATGGACTTGGCAACGTATGCTGTAGCCAGACTCGCAATGCCAGAATCGGACTCCTCCTCAGACTCCACCTCTGCCTCCTCAGAAGCGGACTCCTCCTCTGAATCCATTTCCTTGCCAACAAACGCACGTGCCTTGCCAGATGAGCTCTTCTTGTGTGATGAAGACTTTGAGGAAGACTTGGAAGAAGACTTTGAGTATTTCTTCTTCTTCTTGTCGTCAGAGTCATCCTACTTGCTCTTCTTCTTCTTCTTGTTCTCATTTTCCCACTGCAGACACTCAGAGATGTAGTGGCCAGGTTTCTTGCACTTGTGGCATGTTCTCTTCTTGTAGTCATGAGCAGAAGCTTCATCATTCCTTGAGCTTGATCGTGAAGACTTTCTGAAGCCTTCCTTCTTGGTGAATTTTTGGAACTTCTTCACAAGCATAGCAAGCTCCTTTCCAATGTTTTCAGATGAGGAGACAGCTTTTGCCTTCAAGGCACAAGTTCGCCCATAGTTGGGACCGTAGATGTCTCTTTTCTCAGAAAGCTGAAACTTGTGTGTGTTGAGCCTCTCAAGTATGTCAGACAGATCGAGTGTCTTGAAGTCAGGACGTTCTTGAATCATCAGGGCTAGGGTGTCAAACGAGCTGTCAAGTGATCTCAGGAGTGTCTTGAGGACTTCATGCTTGGTGATCTTAGTGGCGCCGAGAGCTTGAAGCTCATTTGTGATGTCAGTGAGTCGATCAAACGTGAGCTGGACATTCTCATTGTCATTTCTCTTGAAGCGGTTGAAGAGGTTGCGAAGGACACTGATTCTCTGATCTCTCTGGGTTGAGACGCCTTCATTGACCTTGGAGAGCCAGTCCCAGACTAGCTTAGATGTTTCCAAAGCACTCACGCGGCCATACTGCCCTTTGGTCAGATGACCACAGATGATGTTCTTGGCAGTGGAGTCCAGTTGAACGAACTTCTTGACATCAGCAGTGGTGACACCTTCACCATCTTGGGAACGCCATTCTTGACGACATACCATAGGTCGACATCAATGGCTTCAAGATGCATGCGCATCTTACTCTTCAAGTAGGGATATTCAGTTCCATCAAAGACGGGGCATGCAGTAGAGACTTTAATTATCCCTGCAGTCGACATAGCTAAAACTCCAGGTGGTTAAACCGAATCACACAGAACAAGGGAGTACCTTGCTCTGATACCAATTGAAAGTGCTAGTGATCGACTAGAGGGGGGGTGAATAGGTGATTTTTATGAAAGTCTTCAAAACATGGAAGTTTCGAAGACAAACGATAGAAATAAACCTATTACCATGCAGCGGAAGGTAGACTACACTAGGCAAACCATAGTCAAGTATTCAATGAAGTGAAAGCACAATGACTAATAGCAGCTAGGCAGTAAAGATCAGGTAGGAAGATATTGTGAAGCCAATCAGAACAAGCAGTCACTCAGTGAAGACAAACGATAATGCAATCATACAATGACTTCACAAAGACCAACAGTAAGTAAAGGGAAGGGAAGGATGAAACCAGTGACTCGTTGAAGACAATGATTTTTTGGACCAGTTCCAGTTGCTGTGACAACTGTACGTCTGGTTAGGGAGGCTAGGTATTTAAACCTAAGGACACACAGTCCCGGACACCCAGTCCTCAACACGCAGCTCAGGACACTCAGTCCTCACCGTATTCCCCTTGAGCTAAGGTCACACAGACCTCGCCCAATCACTCTGGTAAGTCTTCAAGGTAGACTTCCAAACCTTCACAGACTTCGTTCACTGGCGATCCACAATGACTCTTGGATGCTCAGAACGCGACGCCTAACCAGCTGGAGGATTCACAGTCCTCAAGTGTAATAAGTCTTCAGATCACACAGACAAGAAGACCTCAGTGATGCCTAACACTCTTTGGCTCTAGGTGGTTAGGGCTTTATCCTCGCAAGGAATTCTCTCTCAAAGGCTTCGAGGTGGGTTGCTCTCAAACGACAAAAGCCGTACTCTAACTCTGAGCAGCCAACCGTTTATGGTTGTAGGGGGTGGACTATTTATAGCCACTGGGCAACCCGACCTGGTTTGTCCGAAATGACCCTTGGTCACTAAGGAACTGACACGTGTTCCAATGGTCAGATTTCAAACACACACGACAACTTTACTTGGACTACAAGCAAAGCTGACTTATCCAACTCTGGACAAGATTTGCTCTTATAGTCTTCACTCGAAGACATAGGATTTTGGTTAAGCATCACTTCAGTCATTCTGACTGGTTCTCTTGGACCCCACTTAACAATACGGTGGTTCCTATGAATTAACAAAGAAAAACACAGAACGACGAAACTGCTAAGTCTTCGCGCTCCATAGTCTTCACGCGATGTCTTCTCTTATCATAGTCTTCAATGTGAATGTCTTCACATACCACCTCTGACTTCAATGTCTTCATACATTTTTAGGGGTCATCTCTGGTAGGAAAATCGAATCAATGAGGGACTTCTACCTGTGTTATCCTGCAATTCTCACAAACACATTAGTCCCTCAACTAGGTTTGTCGTCAATACTCCAAAACCAACTAGGGGTGGCACTAGATGCACTTACAGGTTTCACTAGTGGCTTCTCTCAAGAGCATAAGTATTCTACGGTGGGTGAACAAATTACTGTTGAGCAATTGACAAAATTGAGCATGGTTATGAGAATATCTAGGTATGATCATGTATATAGGCATCATGTCTGAGACAAGTAGACCGACTCCTGCCTGTATCTACTACTATTACTCCACTCATCGACCGCTATCCAGCATGCATCTAGAGTATTAAGTTAAAAACAGAGTAACGCCTTAAGCAAGATGACATGATGTAGAGGGATAGTTTCATGCAATATGATAAATAACCCATCTTGTTATCCTCGATGGCAACGATACAATACGTGCCTTGCTGCCCCTTCTCTCACTGGGAAAGGACACCGCAAGATCGAACCCAAAGCTAAGCACTTCTCCCATGGCAAGAACAACCAATCTAGTAGGCCAAACCAAACTGATAATTCGAAGAGACTTGCAAAGATAACCAATCATACATAAAAAAATTCAGAGAAGATTCAAATATTATTCATAGATAGACTTGATCATAAACCCATAGTTCATCGGTCTCAACAAACACACCGCAAAAAGAAGATTACATCGAATAGATCTCCACGAGAGAGGGGGAGAACATTGTATAGAGATCCAAAAAGAGAGAAGAAGCCATCTAGCTACTAACTATGGACCCGTAGGTCTGAATTAAACTACTCACACTTCATCGGAGAGGCTTGGATGATGTAGAAGCCCTCCGTGATCGATGCCCCCTCCGGCGGAGCTCCGGAACAGGCCCCAAGATGGGATCTCGTGGATACAGAAAGTTGCGGCGGTGGAATTAGGTTTTTGGCTCCGTATCTGATCGTTTGGGGGTACGTGGATATATATAGGAGGAAGAAGTATGCCGGTGGAGCAACAGGGGGCCCATGAGGGTGGGGGCGCGCCTAGGGGGGGGGGGGAGGGCGCGCCCCCCTACCTCGTGGCCTCCTGTTACGTGCCTTGACGTATGGTCCAAGTCTCCTGAGTTGTATCCGGTGAGAAAATCACGTTCTCGAAGGTTTCATTCCGTTTGGACTCCGTTTGATATTCCTTTTCTTCGAAACCCTAAAACAGGCAAAAAACAGCAATTCTAGGATGGGCCTCCGGTTAATAGGTTAGTCCCAAAAATAATATAAAAGTGGATAATAAAGCCCAATAATGTCCAAAACAGTAGATAATATAGCATGGATCAATCAAAAATTATAGATACGTTGGAGACGTATCAAGCATCCCCAAGCTTAATTCCTACTCGTCCTCGAGTAGGTAAATGATAAAAACAGAATTTTTGATGCGGAGTGTTACTAGGCATAATCTCAATGTAAATCTTCTTAATATGTGGTATGAATATTCAGATTCAAAAGATTCAAGACAAAAGTTCATGTTGACATAAAAATAATAATACTTCAAGCATACTAACAAAGCAATTATGTATTCTCAAAATAACATGGCCAAAGAAAGTTATTCCTACAAAATCATATAGTCTGGCTATGCTCTATCTTCACCACACAAAGTATTTAAATCATGCACAACCCCGATGACAAGCCAAGCAATTGTTTCATACTTTTGACATTTTCAAAACTTTTTTGATCTTCACGCAATACATGAGCGTGAGCCATGGATATAGCACTATATGTGGAATAGAATGGTGGTTGTGGAGAAGACAAAAGAGGGGAAGATAGTCTCACATCAACTAGGCGTATCAACGGGCTATGGAGATGCCCATCAATAGATATCAATGTGAGTGAGTAGGGATTGCCATGCAACGGATTGATACGTCTCCAACGTATCTATAATTTTTGATTGCTCCATGCTATATTATCTACTGTTTTGGATGTTTATGGGCTTTATTATATACTTTTATATCATTTTTGAGACTAACCTATTAACCCAGAGCCCAGTGCCAGTTTCTGTTTTTACCTTGTTTTAGGGTTTCGAAGAAAAGGAAAATCAAATGGAGTCCAAATGACCTGAAACTTCACGGAACCTATTTTTGGATCAGAAGAAGCCCAGAAGACTTGGAGTCTACGTAAGGGAAGCTTCGAGGAGGCCACAAGGTAGGGGGCGCGCCCACCCCCCTGGGCGCGCCCTCCACCCTCGTGGGCCCCTCGTGGCCCCCCTGACGCACTTCTTCTGCCTATATATCTCCATATACTCTAAAAACATCAGGGAGCACAATAGATCGGGAGTTCCGCCGCCAGAAGCCTCCGTAGCCACCGAAAACCAATCTAGACCCGTTCTGGCACCCTGCCGGAGGGGGCAATCCTTCTCTGGTGGCCATCTTCATCATCCCGGTGCTCTCCATGACGAGGAGGGAGTAGTTCTCCCTTGGGGCTGAGGGTATGTACCAGTAGCTATGTGTTTGATCTCTCTCTCTCTCGCGTGCGTTCTTGAGGTGATACGATCTTGATGTATCGCGAGCTTTGCTATTATAGTTGGATCCTATGATGTTTCTTCCCCCCTCTACTCTCTTGTAATGAATTGAGTTTCCCCTTTGAAGTTATCTTATCGGATTGAGTCTTTAAAGATTTGAGAACACTTGATGTATGTCTTGCCGTGTGTATCTGTGGTGACAATGGGATACCACGTGATTCACTTGATATATGTTTTGGTGATCAACTTGCGGGTTCCGCCCATGAACCTATGCATAGGGGTTGGCACACGTTTTCGTCGTGATTCTCTGGTAGGAACTTTGGGGCACTCTTTGAGGTCCTTTGTGTTGGTTGAATAGATGAATCTGAGATTGTGTGATGCATATCGTATAATCATACCCACGGATACTTGAGGTGACATTGGAGTATCTAGGTGACATTAGGGTTTTGGTTGATTTGTGTCTTAAGGTGTTATTCTAGTATGAACTCTAGGGCTGTTTGTGACACTTATAGGAATAGCCCAACGGATTGATTGGAAAGAATAACTTTGAGGTGGTTCGTACCCTACCATAATTTCTTTGTTTGTTCTCCGCTATTAGTGACTTTGGAGTGACTCTTTGTTGCATGTTGAGGGATAGTTATGTGATCCAATTATGTTAGTATTGTTGAGGGAACTTACACTAGCGAAAGTATGAACCCTAGGCCTTGTTTCAACACATTGCAATACCGTTTACGCTCACTTTTATCATTAGTTACCTTGCTGTTTTTATAATTTCAGATTACAAATACCTTTATCTACCATCCATATACCACTTGTATCACCATCTCTTCGCCGAACTAGTGCACCTATACAATTTACCATTGTATTGGGTGTGTTGGGGACACAAGAGACTCTTTGTTATTTGGTTGCAAGGTTGCTTGAGAGAGACCATCTTCATCCTACGCCTCCTACGGATTGATAAACCATAGGTCATCCACTTGAGGGAAATTTGCTACTGTCCTACAAACCTCTGCACTTGGAGGCCCAACAACGACTACAAGAAGAAGGTTGTGTAGTAGACATCAAGCTCTTTTCCGGCGCCGTTGCCGGGGAGGTGAGTGCTTGAAGGTATATCTTTAGATCTTGCAATCGAGTCTTTTAGTTTCTTGTTTTATCACTAGTTTAGTTTATAAAAGAAAACTATAAAAAATGGAATTGAGTTTGTCTCATACGCTTCACCTTTTTAATATTTTTCGTAAGTATGATGGAAAGGAAAATTGTGCTCAAGTGCTAGAAGAGGAAATCTATAAAATGTTTGGCACTAAATCTTTGAATGATGAGCATGATTGCAATGTTGTTAGTATGAATTCCTTGAATATCCATGATGCTAATGTAACACCCCTGATGTGATTTACCTAATATGTAATCCAACTCTTGCCGTTTCCAGCGTTAAGTTATTTTATTTTCTCGGGTTTGGGTTTTTGCCTCCGTGTGTTGTTGTCATTGTCTTGCATCTCATATCATGTCATCATGTGCATTGCATTTGCATACGTGTTCGTCTCATGCATCCGAGCATTTTCCCCGTTGTCCGTTTTGCATTCCGGTGCTCCGTTCTCCTTCGATGGTCATTCGTACCTTTCTTTCGTGTGTGGGGATTAAACATTTCCGGATTGGACCGAGACTTGCCAAGCGGCCTTGGTTTACTACCGGTAGACCGCCTGTCAAGTTTCGTACCATTTGGACTTCGTTTGATACTCCAACGGTTAACCGAGGGACCGAAAAGGCCTCGTGTGTGTTGCAGCCCAACACCCTTCCAAAGTGGCCCAAAACCCACCTAAACCCCTTCTATCATCTAGAGTGTTCGATCATGATCGCGTGGCCTCAAACCGCACCTCTTTTGGACACTCCTAGCTCCCTCTATGCCTATATATAGACCCCCCCCTTTCGAAATCACGGACGAAACCCTAGCCCCCCTCCTCCTCCAGCCGCCGGACAAAAATCCGGACGGCCGGACACGTCCACTCCGCCCGTCCGCCACCACGTGTCGCCGTCCTACTCGTCGCGCCTGGTGCCCACTTCGCCGCCGATCCCGCCGGGCCGCGGGGCCCGCGTCTGGCCCTCCCAGCCCGAAGAGGCGCGCCGCCCGCCGCCTTCCTTCTCCTTCGCCGCGCCGCCTCCCCGCCTCCTCTTACCGGACCTCCGCCGCCGCGCCATTGCCGGCCGGAGGAGAGCTCCAACTCCAGCCGCCGCGTCCTTCCTCCGCCGCCCGCGCGTCCCAAGTCGCGGCCACCTCCGCCGTCCTCGTTCCCGCGCCGCTCCGGCCTCTCACCGCCCGGATTCGGCGCCCCGGCCTCCTTCCCCGACGAACTCCGGCGAGCTCGAGCTCCAAGTCCGGCAAACCTCGTTTTCCGCGCAGCCCGGATCTGGATCTGAGATTTGAATCTCGGGGTTGACTTTCCGTCCCTAACCCTAATTATTTTGTTATTTTCATCATGCTATAACTTTGCATCTGTAGATCCGTTTTGGGCATATAGCATATCAAAATGTTTGTCTCAGAGAGCACATCATTTCATCTCATTGCATCATTTTCATTTGAGTTCATCTTGATGCCTGAAATGCTGTTGGAAGAATGCTATTTGAGTTAATTGTCAGATCTGCTGCACCAAATACCTATTTGTCATTTTTGCCATGATTATTGTGTGCATGACATGCCCATGAGCTCTACATGTGTTTTGTCATATGCTTTGACATCTATCCAGAGGTGCCATACATGTATTTTTGTGATTTGTGTGGTCACTAGCACAAGCGTGCAAAGTGGTGCATTCGTTAATGCTAATTTCAGGGACTTAGCAATTCCACTAAGTCCTTGATCTGTTTTTATCAATATGCCATATGTTCATGTTGTTTCCTAGTGATCCGTGCCTCTTTTGAGGATAATCAGTAAGAGTGATTTGTTAATCTTGTAGTGATCTATCCATCCATTTCTTTGTTTGCATTGATGGAGCACCCTAGCTTGAGTCAATCGAGCTCTACTTTTGCTATTTCGTGAATCTGGACAGATTGTCTACTTGTTAGCATTTTGCCGAGGATGTTGTAGTTGATTCGTGCATGCTATGTTATTGTTCTTGCCATGTCTAGCTTGTATAATGTGTATTCTTGATGGGTGCATGCTTAGATTGTCATGCCTTGCTCTGTAGTGAGTGCGTCAAGCTCGTGAACATGCCTACTTGATATCTGATTTGCATGCTCCAGTTTTTCACAAAGTCTGTGATCTGATTATGTTTTTGCCATGTTCACATGCTTGCAATTGTATTTTCTAATCCCTTTTGGCTCAAGGTCACTAAGGGACTTTTGTTAAGCTCTTTGAGTAGCTCCATGCCATGCTTTACTTTGCCATGTTCAGGCCCTGTAGTATATAGTTTTCATGCTCCAAAGTGTGCTATCTGATCTGAAATTCCAGACAAGTGTTAATTTCACTAAGTCTGAAATCTATTTATCAATTGCACTTTTGCCATGCTTGTTTGAACCTGTTAATGAATGAATTGGCCGTAGCTCAGTGTTCATCTTTTGTTAAGCTTCATGAATGGATCCCTGCCATGAATTTTGTTGCCATATTTGGGTGCTGTAGCATGTTTAGCTTGTTGCATTTAGATGGCTACTTGCTGTATATCGCAGACTGGTGCCATATTTGAATTGCTTGCCATTTCCAAACCGTGTCTCCGATTCCGGCGTTCTTTATATTGTTTTCAAGCGAAATCATCTCACCTTTCCAGTGGCACACTTAGATTACCAAGTTGAGTCCAGGTTCATTCTTTCCTTGTCAAATCTTGCATATGCATCACATATCGCATCCCGCATAGCATACCATGTTTGCATCATGTTGTTTGAGCTTTGCACGTGGTTGATTGTGTCCTTTTGCTTGTTTGTCTTGTTTGGGTAGAGCCGAGAGATGAGTTCGCTAACGAGGATCCCGTTGAGTTTGCTTTCGAGGATACAGTCAACTCTGACAACATTGCAGGCAAGATGATCATACCCTCGAAATCACTTCTATCTTTGCTTTGCTAGATGCTCGCTCTTTTGCTATGCCTATGCTACGATGCCTACCACTTGCTTATCATGCCTCCCAAGTTGCCATGTCAAACCTCTAACCCACCATGTCCTAGCAAACCATTGATTGGCTATGTTACCGCTTTGGTCAGCCCCTCTTATAGCGTTGCTAGTTGCAGGTGAAGATCGGAGACCGTTCCTTGTTGGAACATTATTTTCTTGTTGGGATATCATTATATTATCTTGTTATCTTAGTGCATCTATATACTTGGTAAAGGGTGGAAGTCTCGGCCTCTCGCCTAGTTCTTTGTTCCACTCTTGCCGCCCTAGTTTCCGTCATATCGGTGTTATGTTCCCGGATTTTGCGTTCCTTACGCGGTTGGGTGATAATGGGAACCCCTTGACAGTTCGCCTTGAATAAAGCTTCTCCAGCAATGCCCAACCTTGGTTTTACCATTTGCCACCTAGCCTCTTTTTCCCTTGGGTTTCCGGAGCCCGAGGGTCATCTTATTTAAACCCCCCCGGGCCAGTGCTCCTCTGAGTGTTGGTCCACCTCGTCAGCCGCCGGTGGCCACCAGGGGCAACTCTGGGCTGGCCTACCGGAAGTTTGGACAATCTGAGTGTGCCCTGAGAACGAGATATGTGCAGCTCCTATCGGGAATTGTCGGCACATTCGGGCGGTGTTGCTGGATTTGTTTTAACTTGTCGAAGTGTCTTGTAGAACCGGGATACCGAGTCTGATCGGAATGTCTCGGGAGAAGGTATATCCTTCATTGACCATGAGAGCTTGTCATGGGCTAAGTTGGGACTCCCCTGAAGGGTTTTGAACTTTCGAAAGCTGTGCCCGCGGTTATGGGAAGATGGGAATTTGTTAATGTCCGGTTGTAGATAACTTGAACCTTAACTTAATTAAAATGAATCAACCGTGTGTGTTACCGTGATGGTCTCTTCTCGGCGGAGTCCGGGAAGTGAACACGGTGTTGGAGTAATGCTTGCCGCAGGTTGTTCTCTAGTTATTCGTTCGCGCTTTGCCTTCTCTTCTCGCTCTCTTTTGTGAACAGGTTAGCCACCATATATGCTAGTCGCTTGCTGCAGCTCCACATATTACCTTGCCTTACCTATAAGCTTAAATAGTCTTGATCGCGAGGGTGCGAGATTGCTGAGTCCCTGTGGCTCACAGATTACTTCCAAACCAGATGCAGGGCCAGACGAATCCATTCCAGATGACGCGCTTGAGCTCAAGTGGGAGTTTGACGAGGACTCACGCCGTTACTATGTGTCTTTCCCTGATGATCAGTAGTGGTGCCCAGTTGGGGCGATCGGGACCGTGTCGCATGTTGGGTTGGTCTTTTATTTTGGCACCGTAGTCGCGCCATGAGTGATTGGATGATGTAATGCTATTTATGTACTTTATTTGATGTGGCGAGTGTAAGCCAACTATGTACCTTCCCCTTTTATTATCTATATTACATGGGATGTTGTGAAGATTGCCGTACTTGCGATATTGCTTTCAATGCGGTTATGCCTCTAAGTCGTGGTTCGACACGTAGGAGATATAGCCGCATCGAGGGCATTACAGCTAATGATATGCAAAGCCACAAGCTTGGGGAAGCTATGTTTGATGAAGATGATATTTTTTGTCCCCCAAGTTTTGATGAGCAAATTTATTATGATGAAAGCATGCCTCCTATCTATGATGATTATTGTGCTGACATGTATGCTTTAAAGAATAATGATAACCATGAAACTTGTCATCTTGATCTTAATTTTCAATCACATGATAGTTATTTTATTGAGTTTGCTCCCAGTATTATTCATGAGAAGAATTTTTCTTATGTGGAGGTAGTAAATTTTCTATGCTTGTAGATCATGAAAAAGAATGCTTTAAGTGCTGGTTATATTGTTGAATTCATTCATGATGCTACTTAAAATTATTATGAGGGAGGAATATATGCTTGTAGGAATTGCAATAATATAAAGTTTCCTCTCTATGTGCTTAAAGTTTTGAAGTTATGCTTGTTTTGCCCTCCTATGCTAGTTGATTATTGTTCCCATAAGTTTTTTGGTCACAAAATTCCTATTCATAGGAAGTGGGTTAGACTTAAATGTGCTAGTCATATTCTTCATGATGCTCTCTTTATGTTACAATTCTTATCTTTTATGTGAGCATCATTGAAATCATCATGCCTAGCTAGGGGCGTTAAACAATAGCGCTTGTTGGGAGGCAACCCAATTTTATTTTTGTTCCTTGCCTTTTTTACTGTTTAGTAATAAATAATTCATCTAGCCTCTGTTTAGATGTGGTTTTATTGTTTTAATTAGTGTTTGTGCCAAGTAGAACCTTTGGGAAGACTCGAGGAAAGTCTTGTTGATCATGCAGTAAAAAACAGAAACTTTAGCGCTCACGAGAATTGCTGCCATTTTTATTTGGAGAGTGCTAATTAGTTAATTATTTTTTCATATGATTAATAGATAAATTCCTCAGGTCCAGAAATTTAGTTGAGAATTTTATGAGTTCCAGAAGTATACGTTTGATCCAGATTACTACAGATTGTTCTGTTTTTGACAGATTCTGTTTTTCGTGTGTTGTTTGCTTATTTTGATGAATCTATGGCTAGTAAAATAGTTTATAAACCATAGAGATGTTGGAATACAGTAGGTTTAACACCAATATAAATAAAGAATCAGTTCATTACAGTACCTTGAAGTGGTGATTTATTTTCTTATACTAACGGAGCTTACGAGTTTTCTGTTAAGTTTTGTGTTGTGAAGTTTTCAAGTTTTGGGTAAATATTCGATGGACTATGGAATAAGGAGTGGCAAGATCCTAAGCTTGGGATGCCCAAGGCACCCCATGAAGTAAATATGCCCTAGAGGTAATAATAAAGTTATTATTTATTTCCTTATATCATGATAAATGTTTATTATTCATGCTAGAATTGTATTAACCAGAAACATAATACATGTGTGAATACATAGACAAACAGAGTGTCACTAGTATGCCTCTACTTGACTAGCTCGTTAATCGAAGATGGTTATGTTTCCTAACCATAGACATGAGTTGTCATTTGATTAACGGGATCACATCATTAGGAGAATGATGTGATTGACATGACCCATTCCAATAGCTTAGCACCCGATCATTTAGTATGTTGCTATTGCTTTCTTCATGACTTATACATGTTCCTATGACTATGAGATTATGCAACTCCCATTTACCGGAGGAACACTTTGTGTGCTACCAAATGTCACAACGTAACTGGGTGATTATAAAGGTGCTCTACAGGTGTCTCCAAAGGTACATGTTGGGTTGGCGTATTTCGAGATTAGGATTTGTCACTCAGATTGTCGGATAGGTATCTCTGGGCCCTCTAGGTAATGCACATCACTTAAGCCTTGCAAGAAATGCAACTAATAAGTTAGTTGCAAGATGATGTATTACAGAACGAGTAAAGAGACTTGCCAGTAACAAGATTGAACTAGGTATTGAGATACCGACGATCGAATCTCGGGCAAGTAACATACCGATGACAAAGGGAACAAACGTATGTTGTTATGCGGCCTAACCGATAAACATGTTTGTAGAATATGTAGGAGCCAATATGAGCATCCAGGTTCCGCTATTTGTTATTGACCGGAGACGTGTCTCGGTCATGTCTACATTGTTCTCGAACCCGTAGGGTCCGCACGCTTAATGTTACGATGACAGTTTCATTATGAGTTTATATATTTTGATGTACCGAAGGTTGTTTGGAGTCCCGGATGTAATCGCGGACTTGACGAGGAGTCTCGAAATGGTCGAGACATAAAGATCGATATATTGGACGACTATATTTGCACACCGGAAAGGTTCCGGGTGAGATTGGGATAATACCGGATCACCGGGAGGTTATCGGAACCCCCCGGGAGGTATATGGGCCTTATTGGGCCTTAGTGGAAAGGAGGGGAAAGGAGCAAGGGAGGGGGCACGCCCCCCAAGCCCAATCCGAATTGGGACGGGGGGCGGCCCCCCGTTTCCTTCCTTCCTCCCTCCTTCCTCTTCCTTCCCTCTCCTACTCCTAATAGGAAAAAGGGGAGTCCTACTCCCTGTGGGAGTTGGACTCCCCCTTAGGGCGCGCCACCCTCCTTGGCTGGCCCCCTCCTCCACTCCTTTATATATGGGGGCAGGGAGGCACCCCATAGACACAACAGTTGATCATTGATCTCTTAGCCGTGTGCGGTGCCCCCCTCCACCATAGTCCTCGATAATATTGTAGTGGTGCTTAGGCGAAGCCCTGTGACGGTAAAACATCAAGATCGTCACCACGCCGTCGTGCTGATGGAACTCATCCCCGACACTTTGCTGGATCGGAGTCCGGGGATCGTCATCGAGCTGAACGTGTGCTAAAACTCGGAGGTGCCGTAGTTTCGGTGCTTGATCGGTCGGGTCGTGAAGACGTACGACTACATCAACCGCGTTGTGCTAACGCTTCCGCTTCCGGTCTACGAGGGTACGTAGACAACACTCTCCCCTCTCGTTGTTATGTATCACCATGATCTTGCGTGTGCGTAGGAAAATTTTGAAATTACTACATTTCCCAACAGTGGCATCCGAGCCTAGGTTTTATGCGTTGATGTTATGCACGAGTAGAACACAAGTGAGTTGTGGGCGATATAAGTCATACTGCTTACCAGCATGTCATACTTTGGTTCGGCGGTATTGTTGAATGAAGCGGCCCGGACCGACATTACGCGTACGCTTACGCGAGACTGGTTCTACCGACGTGCTTTGCACACAGGTAGCTGGCGGGTGTCAGTTTCTCCAACTTTAGTTGAACCGAGTGTGGCTACGCCCGGTCCTTGCGAAGGTTAAAACAGCACCAACTTGACAAACTATCGTTGTGGTTTTGATGCGTAGGTAAGAACGGTTCTTGCTAAGCCCGTAGCAGCCACATAAAACTTGCAACAACAAAGTAGAGGACGTCTAACTTGTTTTTGCAGGGCATGTTGTGATGTGATATGGTCAAGACATGATGCTAAATTTTATTGTATGAGATGATCATGTTTTGTAACCGAGTTATCGGCAACTGGCAGGAGCCATATGGTTGTCGCTTTATTGTATGCAATGCAATCGCGCTGTAATGCTTTACTTTATCACTAAGCGGTAGCGATAGTCGTGGAAGCATAAGATTGGCGACACGACAACGATGCTACGATGGAGATCAAGGTGCCGCGCCGATGACGATGGTGATCATGACGATGCTCCGAAGATGGAGATCACAAGCACAAGATGATGATGGCCATATCATATCACTTATATTGATTGCATGTGATGTTTATCTTTTATGCATCTTATCTTGCTTTGATTGACGGTAGCATTATAAGATGATCTCTCACTAAATTTCAAGATAAAAAGTGTTCTCCCTGAGTATGCACCGTTGCCAAAGTTCGTCGTGCCCAGACACCACGTGATGATCGGGTGTGATAAGCTCTACGTCCATCTACAACGGGTGCAAGCCAGTTTTGCACATGCAGAATACTCGGGTTAAACTTGACGAGCCTAGCATATGCAGATATGGCCTCGGAACACTGAGACTGAAAGGTCGAGCGTCAATCATATAGTAGATATGATCAACATAGTAATGTTCACCATTGAAAACTACTCCATTTCACGTGATGATCGGTTATGGTTTAGTTGATTTGGATCACATGATCACTTAGATGATTAGAGGGATGTCTATCTAAGTGGGAGTTCTTAAGTAATATGATTAATTGAACTTTAATTTATCATGAACTTAGTCCTGGTAGTATTAGCATATCTATGTTGTAGATCAATAGCTCACGATGTTGCTCCCCGTTTAATTTTTATATGTTCCTAGAGAAAACTAAGTTGAAAAATGTTAGTAGCAATGATGCGGATTGGATCCGTGATTTGAGGTTTATCCTCATTGCTGCACAGAAGAATTATATCCTTGATGCACCGCTAGGTGACTGACCTATTGAGGAGCAAATGCAGACGTTATGAACATTTGGCTAGCTCAATATGATGACTACTTGATAGTTTAGTGCACCATGCTTAATAGCTTAGAATCGGGACTTCAAAGACGTTTTGAACGTCATGGATCATATAAGATGTTCCAGGAGTTGAAGTTAATATTTCAAGCAAATACCCGAGTTGAGAGATATGAAGTCTCCAACAAGTTTTATAGCTAAAGGATGGAGGAGAATAGCTCAAGGAGTGAGCATGTGCTCAGATTGTCTGGGTACTACAATCACTTGAATCAAGTGGGAGTTAATCTTCCAGATAAAATAGTGATTGACAGAATTCTCTAGTCACCATCACCAAGTTAGTAGAACTTCGTGATGAACTATAATATGCAAGGGATAACGGAAACAATTCTCGAGCTTTTCATGATGATGAAATCGATGAAGGTAGAAATCAAGAAAGAGCATCAAGTGTTGATTATTAACAAGACCACTAGTTTCAAGAAAAGGGCAAAGGGAAAGAAAGGGAACTTCAAGAAGAACGGCAAGCAAGTTGCTGCTCTAGTGAAAAACCCAAGTCTGGACCTAAGCCTGAAAATGAGTGCTTCTACTGCAAAGGGACTGGTCATTGGAAGCGGAACTACCCCAAGTAATTGGCGGATAAGAAGGATGGCAAAGTGAACATAGGTATATTTGATATACATGTTATTGATGTGTACTTTACTAGTGTTTATAGCAACCCCTCAGTATTTGATACTAGTTCAGTTTCTAAGAGTGGTAACTCGAAACGGGAGTTGCAGAATGAACAGAGACTAGTTAAGGGTGAAGTGACGATGTGTGTTGGAAGTGGTTCCAAGATTGATATGATCATCATCGCACACTCCCTATACTTTTGGGATTAGTGTTGAACCTAAATAAGTGTTATTTGGTGTTTGCGTTGAGCATAAATATGATTGGATCATGTTTATTGCAATACGGCTATTCATGTAAGTTAGAGAATAATTGTTGTTCTGCTTACATGAATAAAACCTTCTATGGTCATACACCCAATGAAAATGGTTTGTTGGATCTCGATCGTGGTTATACACATATTCATAATATTGAAGCCAAAAGATGCAAAGTTAATAATGAATGTGCAACTTATTTGTGGCACTGCTGTTTAGGTCATATTGGTGTAAAGCGCATGAAGAAAATCCATGCTAATGGGTTTTTGGAATCACTTGATTATGAATCAGTTGATGCTTGCGAACCATGCCTCATGGGCAAGATGACTAAGACTCCGTTTTCCGGAACAATGGAGCGAGCAACAGATTTGTTGGAAATCATACATACTGATGTATGTGGTCCGATGAATATTGAAGCTCGTGGCAGGTATCATTATTTTCTGATCTTCACAAATGATTTGAGCAGATATGAGTATATCTACTTGATGAAACACAAGTCTGAAATATTTGAAAAGTTCAAAGAATTTCAGAGTGAAGTGGAGAATCATCGTAACAAAAATAAAAGTTTCTACGATATGATCGCAGAAGTAAAATATTTGAGTTACGAGTTTGGCCTTCAGTTAAAACAATGTGAAATAGTTTCACTACTCACGCCACGTGGAACACCACAGTGTAATGGTGTGTCCGAACGTCATAACTGTACTTTATTAGATATGGTGCGATCTATGATGTCTCTTACCGATCTACCACTATCGTTTTGGGGTTATGCATTAGAGACAGCTACATTCACGTTAAATAGGGCACCATCTAAATCCGTTGAGACGACGCCGTATGAACTGTGGTTTGGCGAGAAACCTAAGCTGTCGTTCCTTAAAGTTTGGGACTGCGATGCTTATGTGAAATTTTTTCAACTTGATAAGCTCGAACGCAAATCGGAGAAGTAAATCTTCATAGGATACCCAAAAGAAAATGTTGGGTACACCTTCTATCACAGATCCGAAGGCAAGATATTCATTGCTGAGAATGGATCGTTTCTAGAGAAGGAGTTTCTCTCGAAAGAAGTGAGTGGGAGGAAAGTAGAACTTGATGCGGTAACTGTACCTGCTCCCTTACTGGAAAGTAGTACATCACAGAAACCGGTTTCTGTGACACCTACACCAATTAGTGAGGAAGCTAATGATGATGATCATGAAACTTTAGAACAAGTTACTACCGAACCTCATAGGTAAACCAGAGTGAGATCTGCACCAGAGTGGTATGGTAATCCTGTTCTGGAAGTCATGTTACTAGACCATGACAAACTTGCGAACTATGAGGAAGCGATGATGAGCCCAGATTCCGCGAAATGGCTTGAGGCCATGAAATCTGAGATGAGATCCATGTATGAGAACAAAGTATGGACTTTGATTGACTTGCCCAATGATCGGTGAGCCATTGAGATTAGATGGATCTTCAAGAGGAAGACGGACGCTGATAGTAGTGTTACTATCTATAAAGCTAGAATTGTCGCAAAAAGGTTTTCGACAAGTTCAAGGTGTTAACTACGATGAGAGTTTCTCACTCGTATCTATGCTTAAGTCTGTCCGAATCATGTTAGAAATTGCCGCATTTTATGAAATCTGGCAAATGGATAAACAAAACTGCATTCCTTAATGGATTTATTAAAAAAAGAGTTGTATATGATGCAACAAGAAAGTTTTGTCAATCCTAAAGGTGCTAACAAAATATGCAAGCTCCAGCGATCCATCTTTGGACTGGTGCAAGCATCTCGGAGTTGGAATATACGCTTTGATAAGTTGATCAAAGCATATAGTTTTATACAGACTTGCAGTGAAGCCTGTATTTACAAGAAAGTGAGTGGGAGCACTACATCATTTCTGATAAGTATATGTGAATAACATATTGTTGATCGGAGATAATGTAGAATTATTCTGCAAAGCATAAAGGAGTGTTTGAAAGGAGTTTTTCAAAGAAAGACCTCGGTGAAGCTGCTTACATATTGAGCATCAAGATCTATAGAGATAGAGCAAGACGCTTGATAAGTTTTTCAATGAGTACATACCTTGACAAGATTTTGAAGTAGTTCAAAATGGAATAGTCAAAGAAAGAGTTTGTGCCTGTGTTACAAGGTGTGAAGTTGAGTAAGACTCAAAACCCGACCACGACAGAAGATAGAGAGAGAATGAAAGTCATTCCCTATGCCTTGGCCATAGGTTCTATAAAATATGCCAAGATGTGTACCAGATCTATTGTATACCCTACACTGTTTTTGGCAAGGGAGTACAATAGTGATCTAGGAGTAGATCACTGGACAACGGTCAAATTATCCTTATTGAAATAAGGATATGTTTCTCGATTATGGAGGTGACAAAAAGGTTCGTCGTAAAGGGTTACGTCGTTGCAAATTTTGACACTGGTCCAGATGACTCTAAATCTCAATCTGGATACATATTGAAAGTGGGAGCAATTAGCTAGAATAGCTCCGTGCAGAGCATTGTTGACATAGAAATTTGCAAAATACTTACGGATCTGAATGTGGCAGACCCGTTGACTAAACTTCTCTCACAAGCAAAACATGATCACACCTCAGTACTCTTTGGGTGTTAATCACATAGCGATGTGAACTAGATTATTGACTCTAGTAAACCCTTTGGGTGTTAGTCACATGTCGATGTGAACTATGGGTGTTAATCACATGGTGATGTGAACTATTGATGTTAAATCACATGGCGATGTAAACTAGATTATTGACTCTAGTGCAAGTGGGAGACTGAAGGAAATATGCCCTAGAGGCAATAATAAAGTTATTATTTATTTCCTTATATCATGATAAATGTTTATTATTCATGCTAGAATTGCATTAACCGGAAACATAATACATGTGTGAATACATAGACAAACAGAGTGTCACTAGTATGCCTCTACTTGACTAGCTCGTTAATCGAAGATGGTTATGTTTCCTAACCATAGACATGAGTTGTCATTTGATTAACGGGATCACATCATTAGGAGAATGATGTGATTGACATGACCCATTCCATTAGCTTAGCACCCGATCGTTTAGTATGTTTCTATTGCTTTCTTCATGACTTATACATGTTCCTATGACTATGAGATTATGCAACTCCCGTTTACCGGAGGAACACTTTGTGTGCTACCAAACGTCACAATGTAACTGGGTGATTATAAAGGTGCTCTACAGGTGTCTCCAAAGGTACATATTGGGTTGGCGTATTTCGAGATTAGGATTTGTCACTCCGATTGTCGGAGAGGTATCTCTGGGCCCTCTAGGTAATGCACATCACTTAAGCCTTGCAAGCAATGCAACTAATAAGTTAGTTGCAAGATGATGTATTACAGAACGAGTAAAGAGACTTGCCGGTAACAAGATTGAACTAGGTATTGAGATACCGACGATCGAATCTCGGGCAAGTAACATACCGATGACAAAGGGAACAAACGTATGTTGTTATGCGGCCTGACCGATAAAGATCTTCGTAGAATATGTAGGAGCCAATATGAGCATCCAGGTTCCGCTATTGGTTATTGACCGGAGACGTGTCTCGGTCATGTCTACATTGTTCTCGAACCCGTAGGGTCCGCACGCTTAATGTTACGATGACAGTTTCATTATGAGTTTATATATTTTGATGTGCCGAAGGTTGTTCGGAGTCCCGGATGTAATCGCGGACTTGACGAGGAGTCTCGAGATGGTCGAGACATAAGGATCGATATATTGGACGACTATATTTGGACACCGGAAAGGTTCCGGGTGAGATTGGGACAATACCGGATCACCGGGAGGTTATCAGAACCCCCGGGGAGGTATATGGGCCTTATTGGGCCTTAGTGGAAAGGAGGGGAAAGGAGCAAGGGAGGGGGCGCACCCCCCAAGCCCAATCCGAATTGGGAGGGGGGCTGGCCCCCCTTTCCTTCCTTCCTCCCTCCTTCCTCTTCCTTCTCTCTCCTACTCCTAATAGGAAAAAGGGGAGTCCTACTCCCTGTGGGAGTTGGACTCCCCCTTAGGGCGCGCCACCCTCCTTGGCCGGCCCCCTCCTCCACTCCTTTATATACGGGGGCAGGGAGGCACCCCATAGACACAACAGTTGATCATTGATCTCTTAGCCGTGTGCGGTGCCCCCCTCCACCATAGTCCTCGATAATATTGTACCGGTGCTTAGGCGAAGCCCTGCGACGGTAAAACATCAAGATCGTCACCGCGCCATCGTGCTGATGGAACTCATCCCCGACACTTTTCTGGATCGGAGTCCGGGGATCATCATCGAGCTGAACGTGTGCTAAAACTCGGAGGTGCCGTAGTTTCGGTGCTTGATTGGTCGGGCCGTGAAGACGTACGACTACATCAACCGCGTTGTGCTAACGCTTCCGATTCCGGTCTACGAGGGTACATAGACAACACTCTCCCCTCTCGTTACTATGCATCACCATGATCTTGCGTGTGCGTAGGAAATTTTTGAAATTACTACGTTTCCCAACACCCCAAGGTAATATTCAAGGATAGCCAAGAGCCTAAGCTTAGGGATGCCCCGGATGGCATCCCCTCTTTCGTCTTCGCTCATCGGTAACTTTACTTGGAGCTATATTTTTATTTTCCACATGATATGTGTTTTGCTTGGAGCGTCATTTTATTTTCTTTAATTTTGCTTGATGTTTGAATAAAATACAAAGATCTGAAATTCTTAATTGTTAGAGAGTCTTCACATAGTTTCATAATTATTCAACTACTCATTGATCTTCACTTATATCTTTCGGAGTAGTTTGTCATTTGCTCTAGTGCTTCACTTATATCATTTTGAGAGTTTTAAATAGCATGGTAATTTTCTTAAATAATCCTAATATGCTAGGCAACCAAGAATAGTAAAAAAATTCATATAGAGTATTGAATACTAAGAGAAGTTTGATGCTTGATGATTGTTTTGAGATATGGAGATGGTGATATTAGAGTCGTGCTAGTTGAGTAGTTGTGAATTTGAGAAATACTTGTGTTGAAGTTTGTGATTCCCGTAGCATGCACATATGATGAACCGTTATGTGATGAAGTCAGAGCATGATTTATTTATTGATTGCCTTCCTTATGAGTGGCGGTCGGGGACGAGCGATGGTCTTTTCCTACCAATCTATCCCCCTAGGAGCATGCGCGTAGTACTTTGTTTCGATAACTAATAGATTTTTGCAATAAGTATGTGAGTTCTTTATGACTAATATTGAGTCAATGGATTATACGCACTCTCACCCTTCCACCATTGCTAGCCTCTCTAGTACCGCGCAACTTTCGCCGGTACCATAAACCCACCATATACCTTCCGCAAAACAGCCACCATACCTACCTATCATGGCATTTCCATAGCCATTCCGAGATATATTGCCATGCAACTTTCCACCGTTCCATTTATTATGACACGCTCCATCATTGTCATATTGCTTTGCATGATCATGTAGTTGACATCGTATTTGTGGCAAAGCCACCGTTCATAATTCTTTCATACATGTCACTCATGAGTCATTGCACATACCGGTACACCGCCGGAGGCATTCATATAGAGTCATATCTTGTTCTAAGTATCGAGTTGTAATTCTTGAGTTGTAAGTAAATAAAAGTGTGATGATCATCATTATTAGAGCATTTTTCCAGTGAGGAAAGGATGATGGAGACTATGATTCCCCCATAAGTCGGGATGAGACTCCGGACGAAAATAAATAAATAAAATAGGCCAAAGAAGCCCCAAAAAAAGAGAAAAGAGGCCATAAAAAAGAAAAAGAGAAGGCCCAAATAAAAAATAAAAAATGAGAGAAAAAGAGAGAAGGGGCAATGCTACTATCCTTTTTACCACACTTGTGCTTCAAAGTAGCACCATGATCTTCATGATAGAGAGTCTCCTATGTTGTCACTTTCATATACTAGTGGGAATCTTTCATTATAGAACTTGGCTTGTATATTCCAATGATGGGCTTCCTCAAAATGCCCTAGGTCTTCGTGAGCAAGCGAGTTGGATGCACACCCACTAGTTTCTTTTGTTGAGCATTCATACATTTATAGCTCTAGTGCATCCGTTGCATGGCAATTCCTACTCACTCACATTGATATCTATTGATGGGCATCTCCATAGCCCGTTGATACGCCTAGTTGATGTGAGACTATCTTCCCCTTTTTGTCTTCTCCACAACCACCATTCTATTCCACCTATAGTGCTATGTCCATGGCTCACGCTCATGTATTGCGTGAAGATTGAAAAAGTTTAAGAACATCAAAAGTATGAAACAATTGCTTGGCTTGTCATCGGGGTTGTGCATGATTTGAATATGTTGTGTGGTGAAGATGGAGCATAGCCAGACTATATGATTTTGTAGGGATAACTTTCTTTGGCCATGTTATTTTGAGAAGACATAATTGCTTAGTTAGTATGCTTGAAGTATTATTATTTTTATGTCAATATGAACTTTTGTCTTGAATCTTTCGGATCTGAATATTCATGCCACAATTAAGAAGAATTACATTGAAATTATGCCAAGTAGCACTCCGCATCAAAAATTCTGTTTTTATCATTTACCTACTCGAGGACGAGTAGGAATTAAGCTTGGGGATGCTGATACGTCTCCAACGTATCTATAATTTTTGATTGCTCCATGCTATATTATCTACTGTTTTGGATGTTTATGGGATTTATTATACACTTTTATATAATTTTTGGGACTAACCTATTAACCCAGAGCCCAGTGCCAGTTTGTGTTTTTACCTTGTTTTAGGGTTTCGAAGAAAAGGAAAATCAAACGGAGTCCAAATGACCTGAAACTTCACGGAACCTATTTTTGGATCAGAAGAAGCCCAGAAGACTTGGAGTCTACGTAAGGGAAGCTTCGAGGAGGCCACGAGGTAGGGGGCGCGCCCACCCCCTGGGCGCGCCCTCCACCCTCGTGGGCCCCTCGTGGCCCCCCTGTCGTACTTCTTCCGCCTATATATCTCCATATACCATAAAAACATCGGGGAGCTCAATAGATCGGGAGTTCCGCCGCCAGAAGCCTCCGTAGCCACCGAAAACCAATCTAGACCCGTTCCGGCACCCTGCCGAAGGGGGCAATCCTTCTCCGGTGGCCATCTTCATCATCCCGGTGCTCTCCATGATAAGGAGGGAGTAGTTCTCCCTCGGGGCTGAGGGTATGTACCAGTAGCTATGTCTTTGATCTCTCTCTCTCTCTCTCTCGTGTTCTTGAGGTGATATGATCTTGATGTATCGCGAGCTTTGCTATTATAGTTGGATCCTATGATGTTTCTTCCCTCCTCTACTCTCTTGTAATGAATTGAGTTTCCCCTTTGAAGTTATCTTATCGGATTGAGTCTTTAAAGATTTGAGAACACTTGATGTATGTCTTGTCGTGCGTATCTGTGGTGACAATGGGATACCACGTGATTCACTTGATGTATGTTTTGGTGATCAACTTGCGGGGTCCGCCCCTGAACCTATGCATAGGGGTTGGCACACGTTTTCGTCATGATTCTCCGGTAGGAACTTTGGGGCACTCTTTGAGGTCCTTTGTGTTGGTTGAATAGATGAATATGAGATTGTGTGATGCATATCCTATAATCATACCCACGGATACTTGAGGTGACATTGGAGTATCTAGGTGACATGGGTTTTGGTTGATTTGTGTCTTAAGGTGTTATTCTAGTACGAACTCTAGGGCTGTTTGTGACACTTATAGGAATAGCCCAATGGATTGATTGGAAAGAATAACTTTGAGGTGGTTTCGTACCCTACCATAATCTCTTCGTTTGTTTTCCGCTATTAGTGACTTTGGAGTGACTCTTTGTTGCATGTTGAGGGATAGTTATGTGATCCAATTATGTTAGTATTGTTTAGGGAACTTACACTAGAGAAAGTATGAACCCTAGGCCTTGTTTCAACACATCGCAATACCGTTTACGCTCACTTTTATCATTAGTTACCTTGGTATTTTTATAATTTCAGATTACAAATACCTTTATCTACCATCCATATACCACTTGTATCACCATCTCTTCGCCGAACTAGTGCACCTATACAATTTACCATTGTATTGGGTGTGTTGGGGACACAAGAGACTCTTTGTTATTTGGTTGCAGGGTTGCTTGAGAGAGACCATCTTCATCCTACGCCTCCTACGGATTGATAAACCATAGGTCATCCACTTGAGGGAAATTTGCTACTGTCCTACAAACCTCTGCACTTGGAGGCCCAACAACGTCTACAAGAAGAAGGTTGTGTAGTAGACATCACGGATGCACTAGAGCTATAAGTATATGAAAGCTCAACAAAAGAAACTAAGTGAGTGTGCATCTAACTCGCTTGCTCACGAAGACCTAGGGCATTTTGAGGAAGCCCATCATTGGAATATACAAGCCAAGTTCTATAATGAAAAATTCCCACTAGGATATGAAAGTGACAGAATGAGAGACTCTCTACAATGAAGATCATGGTGCTACTTTGAAGCACAAGTGTGGTAAAAGGATAGTAACATTGTCCCTTCTCTCTTTTTCTCTCATTTTTTGGCCTTCTCTTTTTTATGATCTCTTTTTTTTTTTCCGGAGTCTCATCCCGACTTGTGGGGGAATCATAGTCTCCATCATCCTTTCCTCACTTGGGACAATGCTCTAAAAATGATGATCATCACACTTTTTATTTTTCTTACAACTCAACAATTACAACTCAATACTTAGAACGAAATATGACTCTATATGAATGCCTCCGGTGGTGTACCGGGATATGCAATGAATCAAGAGTGACATGTATGAAAGAATTATGAACGGTGGCTTTGCCACAAATACGATGTCAACTACATGATCATGCTAGCAATATGACAATGATGGAGCATGTCATAATGAACGGAATGGTGGAAAGTTGCATGTCAATATATCTCGGAATGGCTATGGAAATGCCATGATAGGTAGGTGTGGTGGCTATTTTGAGGAAGGTATTTGGTGGGTGTATGATACCGACAAAAAGTGTGCGGTATTAGAGAGGCTAGCAATGGTGGAAGGAAGGAAAGTGCGTATAATCCATGGACTCAACATTAGTCATAAAGAACTCATATACTTGTTGCAAAAATCTAGAAGTTATCAAAGGAAAGTATTACGCGCATGCTCCTATGGGGATAGATTGGTAGGAAAAGACCATCGCTCGTCCCCGACCGCCACTCATAAGGAAGGCAATCAATAAATAAATCATGCTCTGACTTCATCACATAACGGTTCATCATATGTGCATGCTAAATCAAGCATCAATTTTTTCTTAGTATTCAACGCACTCAAAAGAAAGTTTTACAAATCTTGAATACCAAGCATATTATTATTAAGCAAATTACCATGCTATTAAGACTCTCAAAATAATCCAAGTGAAGCATGAGAGATCAATAGTTTCTATAAAACAAATCCACCACCATGCTCTAAAAGATATAAGTGAGCACTAGAGCAAAATTATATAACTCAAAAGATATAAGTGAAGCACTAGAGTAAAACTTATAGAGCTCAAAAGATATAAGTGAAGCACATAGAGTATTCTATCAAATTCCAAATTATGTATGGCTCTCTCAAAAGGTGTGTACAGCAAGGATGATTGTGGTAGACTAACAAGCAAAGACTAAAATTATAAAAGACGCTCCAAGCAAAACACATATCATGTGGTGAATAAAAATATAGCTCCAAGTAAAGTTACCGATAGAAGTAGACGAAAGAGGGGATGCCTTCCGGGGCATCCCCAAGCTTTGGCTTTTAGGTGTCCTTAGATTATCTTGGGGGTGCCATGGGCATCCCCAAGCTTAGGCTCTTTCCACTCCTTGTTCCATAGTCCATCAAATCTTTACCCAAAACTTGAAAACTTCACAACACAAAACTTAAAGTAGAAAACTCGTGAGCTCCGTTAGCGAAAGAAAACAAAAGACCACTTCAAGGTACTGTAATGAACTCATTCTTTATTTATATTGGTGTTATACCTACTTTATTCCAACTTCTCTATGGATTATAAACTATTTTACTAGCCATAGATTCATCAAAATAAGCAAACAACACACGAAAAACAGAATCTGTCAAAAACAGAACAGTCTGTAGTAATCTGTAGCTAGCGCAAGATCTGGAACCCCAAAAATTTTAAACTAAATTTCTGGACGTGAGGAATTTATCTATTAATCATCTTCAAAAAGAATTAACTAAATAGCACTCTTCAAATAAAAATGACAGCAGTTCTCGTAAGCGCTAAAGTTTCTGTTTTTACAGCAAGTTCAACAAGACTTTCCCCAAGTCTTCCCAACGGTTCTACTTGTCAAAAACACTAATTAAACACAAAAAACACAACCAAAACAGAGGCTAAATAATTTATTTATTACTAAACATGAGCAAAAAGCAAGGAATAAAAATAAAATTGGGTTGCCTCCCAACAAGCGCTATCGTTTAACGCCCCTAGCTAGACATAACAAGCAAGAATAGATCTAGGTATTGCCATCTTTGGCAGGCAATTCTTCAATGAGGCATCTATCTCCCTTAGGAATTTCTTTTTTTCTAGTGATTATCAAACTCTTAGGCACAAGATCAAAAAATTCATTTGTAGCAATTGGTTCCTTAATGATAGCAAAAAGATTGGGATGAATACTTATAGATTTAAGATCCGTAGTTTCCTTACTAGATGATTCACCCTTATTTTTAGGAACATACATAAGCTTGGAAATTTTAGTAGGAGGACTTGAAGTATTCTTTACGGAGGAAAAAGCGGTTCCCAAGTTCGTAATGATACCCTCAAGTTTATCGATTCTAGTGGAATCTAGATTTATTTTCTCATTAACTATGGGTTCCTTTTCCTTAATATTTTTCAAAGTTATTCCTACCCTAGATCCATATTGGGTAATTTGATTGTGGATCTTTTTATCTAGATTTTCAATTAATTCAATGGTAGCAACTTTATTTTCAACAATTTCAAGTCTTTGCATAACATGCTCCAAAGTTAATATAGTTCCATTAACCAAAAGAGGTGGTGAGCCAAATAAATCTAACATAGCATTATAAGAATCCAAAGTATGGCTACCCAAGAAATTCCCTCTGGTAATGGTATCGAGGATATATCTATACCAAGGACTAGCACCTACATAAAAATTGCGGAGAAGAACTGAAGTAGATTGCTTCCTGGTAGATCTATTTTGAGCATTGCAAATTCTATACCAAGCATCTTTTAGATTTTCTCCCTCCCTTTGTTTAAAATTTAGAACTTCATTCTCGGGAGACAACGGAGAAGATACGAGACTAGCCATAACGACAAGCAAACAAACTAACACATAAGCAAACAAAAAGGCAAACGAGCAAAAGAGGCAAATAGAGAAAGAGAGGGAGGATAGAGAGAGAGAGGGGGCGAATAAAACGACAAGGGTGAATTGGGGGGAGAGTAAAACGAGAGGCAAATGGCAAATAATGTAATGCGAGAGATAGGGATTGTGATGGGTACTTGGTATGTTGACTTTTGTGCAGATTCCCCGGCAACGGCGCTAGAAATTCTTCTTGCTACCTCTTGAGCACCGCGTTGGATTTCCCCGAAGAGGAGAGGATGATGTAGCAAAGTAGCGTAAGTATTTCCCTCGGTTTTTGAGAACCAAGGTATCAATCCAGTAGGAGGCCACACACAAGTCCCTTGTACCTACACAAAAACAATAGCTCAACGCAACCAACGCGCTTAGGGGTTGTCAATCCCTTCACGGTCACTTACGAAAGTGAGATCTGATAGAGATGATAAATAATATTTTTGGTATTTTTGGTATAGAGATGCAAAGTAAAAAAGTAAAAGCAAAGTAAAAACAAAGCAATAATAAAGTGATGGAGATTGATATGATGAGAAAGAGACCCAGGGGCCATAGGTTTCACTAGTGGCTTCTCTCAAGAGCATAAGTATTCTACGGTGGGTGAACAAATTACTGTTGAGCAATTGATAGAATTGAGCATAGTTATGAGAATATCTAGGTATGATCATGTATATAGGCATCACGTCCGAGACAAGTAGACCAACTCCTGCCTGCATCTACTACTATTACTCCACTCATCGACCGCTATCCAGCATGCATCTAGAGTATTAAGTTAAAAGCAGAGTAACGCCTTAAGCAAGATGACATGATGTAGAGGGACAGTTTCATGCAATATGATAAAAACCCCATCTTGTTATCCTCGATGGCAACGATACAATACGTGCCTTGCTGCCCCTTCTGTCACTGGGAAAGGACACCGCAAGATCGAACCCAAAGCTAAGCACTTCTCCCATGGCAAGAACAACCAATCTAGTAGGCCAAACCAAACTGATAATTCGAAGAGACTTGCAAAGATAAGCAATCATACATAAAAGAATTCAGAGAAGATTCAAATATTATTCATAGATAGACTTGATCATAAACCCACAATTCATCGGTCTCAACAAACACACCGCAAAAAGAAGATTACATCGAGTAGATCTCCACGAGAGAGGGGGAGAACATTGTATTGAGATCCAAAAAGAGAGAAGAATCCATCTAGCTACTAACTATGGACCCGTAGGTCTGAAGTAAACTAATCACACTTCATCGGAGAGGCTTGGATGATGATGTAGAAGCCCTCCGTGATCGATGCCCCCTCCGGCGGAGCTCCGGAACAGGCCCCAAGATGGGATCTCGTGGATACAGAAAGTTGCGGCGGTGGAATTAGGTTTTTGGCTCTGTATCTGATGGTTTGGGGGTACATGGATATATATAGGAGGAAGAAGTACGTCGGTGGAGCAATGGGGGGCCCACGGGGGGGGGGGCGCGCCGGGGGGGGGGGGGGGAGGGCGCGCCCCCTACCTCGTGGCCTCCTGCTACGTGCCTTGATGTAGGGTCCAAGTCTCCTAAGTTGTATTCGGTGAGAAAATCACGTTCCCGAAGGTTTCATTCCGTTTGGACTCCGTTTGATATTCCTTTTATTCGAAACCCTAAAATAGGCAAAAAACAACAATTCTGGGCCGGGCCTCAGGTTAATAGGTTAGTCCTAAAAATAATATAAAAGTGGATAATAAAGCCCAATAATGTCCAAAACAGTAGATAATATAGCATGGAGCAATCAAAAATTATAGATACGTTGGAGACGTATCAAACTACCCCTATGCTTATCTACCTCTATTCTCCATTCCCCTCCGCCGTGGATCGAATCTAGCGTGCATGTCGAAGAGAGAGAAGTGCTTACGGCCATTGATGGAGTCTGGTGGTCTTCTTCCTCTGCTCCGATCCGCCGCCGCCGGTGATGGAGTCCGGTGGTCTTCTTCCTCTGCTCCAATCCGCCACCGCCAGTGAGAGTTGGGAGAGTGGGAAGAGTGGGGAGAGGGAGCGGTGAGGGGCGGTGAGGCTAATAATTGTCGGTGCTTCGGGAAGCAACGCAGCTTCTCGAGGGTGGCCGCGCGCGTGCAGCCGCTCGGGCCTGGCCCTAGAGAAACTGCCGATTCCTGGGTTTCCAGCGAGGCAGGCCCAGAGGTGCTTTACGTTTCGTGCTATGCAGGCCCAATAGTAAAACCAGGCAACCAAACAGCCTGTTCGCTTCCCGCGTGGGCCTGGTTGGGCTCGATGCGGGCAACCAAACACGCCCTAAGTGTAGTCTAACTCGTCCGAACTCAGTTCCTTTACCGGACCACACAAGGTACAACCCTGAAGGCAATGGACGAGGATCCTCTGTCTTTTTTTTTTTAGAAACACGAGGATCCTCTGTCGTGCGGCAGGGTACTGTTCAGCCACTGACAGGCGGGCTCGTCGGGAATTAGGCCCACATGTCAGTGCCCTGAACGACATGTGTCATATGTCAGGGGAGCTGCTTCCGAAGGCAATGGGGAGCAAGGCACGTCTGGGCAGTCTGGCTACCCGAAAAGGGGATCTACATATACCCTTGCAAATTCAGGGCTCAGCAAGCTCACGAGCAGACATCCGTGATTTAGCAAAATCCAAAAACGGAAACCAACAAACTATACAAGAAGCCTTTCGTGAACCAACCTATGATTAGATGGTTAGAGGGACAGTGGTATCCTCGGTCTATCGCGATTCAAGTCCTGATGCTCGCATTATTCCTGAATTTATTTCAGAATTTCCGGCGATGCGCTTTTAGTGAGAGAAGACGTTACCGTCGACGACGAGGCGCCTACGATGACTTTGTAAATCTCAAAATGATGCGCCGGCCCTTTCTCTTGAAGGTGCTCATAGGGATAGAGTGTGCGTGTATACATTCGAAGGGTGAGTGTATGCGCTTGCATCTGTGTTAAAAAAAATACAGCAAGCCTTTGAAAAGAAAAACTATGCAGCATGCCTGCTGTACCTGTACCAGTGCCACTCTTTGCTCCACGATCCAGGCTGTAGCCGTGGCTCGCCCCGCCGTCAATCAAAATTAATAGTAACACTACGCACCCTCAACTTCCCCCGCTACTGAATTTTCAAAACCGAAACTAACCAGGAGCCGTGGCGACCGAACCGAAAGATCCGAAAATCACATGACGCAGCGCAGGCGATGGCAGCTCGACGGTAAACGCGAGCTAACAAACAGCCAAGCTCGACGAGCCAGCGAAGTGCACAAGGGGCGGTTGAGCAAACCAGCGTGGCAGCCGTCCCCGGCTAAACATAACGCCACGCCGGAGCCGCTCGCTGCCTGCCCCCACCCCACCCCTCTCCCACCTCCCACTCTCCCAATCCTATCCCCTTTGCTTCTCGCGTGGGAGCTGGGATTCCTCTCTTCGGCAGCCATCTTATTTAGTTCCACCATGGTGCCGTCCCGGATCCGCTTCGCCCGCCAAATCCCCCTCCCCTGCTGCTCTGACACCGAAGAGGAGGAGGAGGAGGAGGAGGAGGAAGAAGAGGAGGAGGAGGTGGGGGAGGAAGAGGTGCCGGTCGCGTCGCCGCTGATACTGCCGGCGGCGAGGGGAGGGGTCTCCGTGGTGGATATGGTCGCGGCGGCGCTGCGGAGGTCGCTGCTGCTGTGCAGCAACGTGCGCGCCGAGGAAGGCACCGGCACTGCGGCTGCGGGGATGCAGATAGGGCAGCCCACGGAGGTGCGCCACGTCTCGCACGTCACCTTCGACCGCTTCGTCGGCTTCCTCGGCCTCCCTGCCGACCTCGAGCCCGAGGTGCCGCGCCCCGCGCCCAGCGCCAGGTCAGTCCGCCGCCCCGCCGCCTGTGTTTCACCAGTGCGTCTTGCGTTCCATAGATTTGCACCGATTTCGTCGCCGATCTCTGTGCTTTGGATTCCGGCCCTGCAGAATTTGCGGCCTTACTTTTGTGGATTAAGCTGAATTTTGACGTTGTTTGCATTTCTCATTTTTGAATTAATTAGTCACGTGATGCCCAGCTAATTGGTCCACCTAACTAAGAAAAACTGAGCACGGAGTAGTAGGAGTAGCTGTTAGTCTGTTGAGCCTTTAGATTGGCTTGGCTTTATCCCAGTGGTTGAGCCAATGGGGGCTCCCCGGTCTGAGGACGGTTTGTGGGCTTTCAGGCGCCCGGACTGATTTTGTGAGCCGCGTTGAATGACTAAAAAGTTTCTAGACCTCCGAACGGACATTTGCGGGTGTTTTGGTGATCGACGTTGAAGATGTCACTCACCACCTACAAGTTCCATTGTCCTGGTCTGGTACGGTTGTATCTGATGTATAATATACCTTTCAAATTTTGAGGAATTATATGAGTTCAGCACCTTGTTCAAATAGTTAAATACTCCCTCCGTTCACTTTTGTAAGTCATTTCAAACAACTCAAAATGGGCTGTTTTGTACATTGTCTGAAATGTCTTCAAGGTCTTATAAAAGTGAACAGAGGGGGTATGAGTTTAACACATTCAACCTCCAGTTAAGTTAATGTTTGTTAGAACATTGGACCATGCCATAGTTAATGTTTGCTATATCTATTGAACTGTGACACAGTTTATGTTTACTAAATATATTTCTCTGCAGTGTAAGTGTATTTGGAGTTTCACCAACGTCCATGCAATGCTCGTTTGATAAAAGAGGAAACAGTGTACCAACAATACTATTGACCATGCAAAGGAAGCTATATTTACTTGGGGGCCTTCAGGTAAACCCAAGGATAATGAGAAAAGCTTTCAAATAATTTTGCGATACTCAAGTCATACAAATATTTGTCTTGTTTTGCTAGGCTGAAGGGGTCTTCAGAATAAATGCTGACAATAGACAGGAACAGCATGTCAGGGAGCAACTAAACAGAGGTGTTGTTCCAGATGGAGTTGACTTGCATTGTCTTGCAGGCCTTATAAAGGTGCGCTGAACATTTTGTTTTACCATTACCAACGTTTCTTTGTTTACCTTCAATTTTTTTTAGATGGAACGTAGGTCTTCCATGCCTAAGGAGAATATTCTTGTTTCCGCAATTTTGACTGTCTTGAACTGGATCATTTTTTATGTAATCTGAACATGTAGAGAGCCTTCCAATATGAGAGTTCAGGTGTATTCAAGAATCAATATGCACAGTGATACAATGCATAAACTTTCTTTGAACAAATTTACTTTAAAGAAATCTATAGGGAAATGACTTTTTTTTTAATTTTCCCTTTTGTTTATCAGTTGCTTCACATTTAATATGGCTGCTGATTTGTAGGCATGGTTCCGAGAACTTCCAAGTGGAGTATTAGACTCATTGACTCCAGAACAAGTGATGCATTGCAACACTGAAGAAGAGTGTTCTCGTATTGCGAGTATTGTACCTCCAGTGGAAGCAGCATTACTGGATTGGGCCATTAATCTGATGGCAGATGTTGTGGAGCATGAAAACTACAACAAGATGAATGCTCGCAACGTTGCTATGGTTTTCGCGCCAAACATGACTCAGGTTATTAGGAAGCTTATTCATATTCTCGACATACGTATTTTCAGATTCGCAGCCTAACCATATGACTTACCCCTTACCATATTCTCTCTCTTTCAGATGGCCGATCCCTTAACTGCTTTGATACATGCAGTTCAAGTGATGAATTTTTTGAAGACATTGATACTGAAGACTGTCAAAGAAAGGGAGGAGGCAGCTGCCGCAACAAGGGGATTCACCTCCAGCTCTGGTTCCCCGAGTGACAAAGATGCGCCTCAGGCATTAAATCTTTTGGACAACCCCTTAAATTGCTCAAGTCGGGAAAATGTCGAACGCCCCATGATTAGTGGGGCTACTCTCGACCACTTTCTCTTTAGCATGGAACAAACGCTTCACCAAGATGCGCAAGCCAGTGTCGGAGAACCCAAGAAGTGTGACACCGGTACAGCACATGACAAATACAATGACGAATTTTCTCCTGTGGACAGTGATTTTAGTAATAGCCAAGATGA
This sequence comes from Triticum urartu, assembly GCF_003073215.2. NCBI lineage: Eukaryota > Viridiplantae > Streptophyta > Magnoliopsida > Poales > Poaceae > Triticum > Triticum urartu. The sequence continues at coordinate 449,942,131 of NC_053027.1, forward strand.
CAGCAGTTCTGGAAACAAATTCAGTAACGACAGTGTGGAAGGTTTGTTTGACAGATTCAAATTTAGGAAAGGGGTAGGCAGAATCTGCAGGCACCCAGTGTTTCAGTTGAGTAGGTCCATGAAGAAGTCTGATGAAGCAGGACAGGCTTGTGCATGACATGGTAGGATGTGTATGTAATTGATGATTCCCCTAGTTTTGCAGCTGTTTAGCGCTTAACTCATACGCCATTTCTCCTAGTTCGTCTGTAGAAGCTATAAGCCCATTTGATTGTACTAGTACTGAACTGCTGATGTGGAGTTCTTGGCGTGTACAGTATATAGTTCAACTATATCGTACCAGCATCCTGTTGTTTGAAAAGATGAATGTATCTATTATTTGAGCCAAGAGAGGTTGCCTGAGTTTGAGAAGGACTTTCTACTTTTTTTTGAGGGAAAACTATCATGGCTAGCTTTATTGATCTCATAACATCATTACATCTTTCACGGGCTTACTGACTAGATTGACTAGATTCAGGTGGCTGATTGACTAGATTCAGGTGGCTCATCAGTACAACTAATAGAAATCTTATTACAATAACAATAATTAGTTAGCACTTGCGCCGCTTGATTAACCGAACGAACATAATGTTTAAAGGTGACCTTACCAATCAAAGAAGTAATGTTCACACACTCACACTCCGACTCCGCAAAGAATGCCAACGCCACACCGCACCATCTTGATTGCCTAGTGCAGAAATCTATTACGTTTTGTGAATCGGGTTCCGCCTCCACCCGATTAAACCCTAGAAAATTTGCAAAATTCACTACATACCTCATAGCCATTGCCTCAGCGGTAATCACGTTTGCAGAAAAAAGGATGACCATGCAAATAGCAGCAATTTTCTTTTACCTTTCTCATCTCTTAAGTCACGCCGTCCCTGCACCCACTCCATCATCGTAGTAGGTTGCATCAATATTAAACTTTGTAGACTACGGTTCTGGCTTGCTCCATTAGTACTCCGGGGGAAACTTTTAGAAAATATTAGCAATAGCCAGGACAGACAAAGGCCTGTTAGAACTTTTGCTTCTCTGGGATGCCATTAACAGGAACAGAGTGCATCTTAGAACACCTAATTAGATGATCAGAGAAGGGTTTAGGGACCCTTTACTTGTCATAGAAGTTGACATGACTGCCTGCTCGGTGCAGGCGAGATGGAGGGATGATGTAGTCGAAGTAGATGATCTCCTCGGTGTCCTGATTCATTCAGGGCGCCACCGGCACTTCCCTGGGATGGCGGCGGCTGGATTAAGTCTTCCCGTTGCTGCAACGCTCCCCCTGATCGGATAGGGTGAGAGAATATCGAGAGAAGAGTAAAATCGTACGAGAATTGTGATCACGTAGGTGAGCCAGCTCGCTCCCGTATCCCTTTTATATGGTGCCAACGACAGGGGATCTAAACCATTAGTTGGTTTGGGTACCCCCTATCAGGGCGCATCAATTAGGATCGAGGCATATGCACGTTGGTACGTGGGCCCCTTCACTTAACGTTATCCCTTCTTCTTTTTTCTGTTAGATTGTTAGATCTATCTGGCCTGTTAAGCCGTCAGATCAAACCAACACGGCCATCTATAAGATGGAGGGTGAGATTCATTGTGTGTAATCCTGTGATGGATCCACCATAAGTTCCAGCATCCTGTGGCCAGAACTTGCTTTACGATCAAGGCTAGGCTTGGGCAGAGTACCGAAGGATTTGCTTGAAGAAGTAGGAGATGTTTCATAATAGCCGATCCAGATCGATCCACTAATCTTGCCATGAGAGAATGTCAGACATCCCTAGCTAATCCAACACTGAAGGATTCATGAAGTCCTCGAAGGATAATAGTTTATAGTCCTCGAATGTACACTGGATTAAAGACTTGTATGATGAGTTCTTTGTCCCACGAGCCAGAGATTGGATCAATGAGGTCATTGACCTTGTTTAAAGTAATATGTCCGCGGGAGTTACAACCTTTCTATTTGGGCTTGATGGTATCCATGGATCGTTGTAGACATTAAAACCCTCTCCTACACTAATTTTCTAGATGTATCCATGTTTAAACGTTTCCACCCCTTCATTATACTCTGCCATGCAAAAGATGAACTATTATTTGAAACTTGCCCGCAATAGGATTTCATTAGGATAATATTTAGCTTTTAGCACTTTAGCAGAAAGAGAGTCTAGAATAGTAATCAATCTCCAGCATTAATTTGACAGCATTGCAAGATTGAAAGAGTGAAGATTCCGGAATCACATACCCCCTTCACATTTTGGATAACAATTTCAACCAAGAGTATCAACTATCAATGCACGTTTTTGCTCTCATCATCACACCCCACCAAAACTGGGCAATTATATTGGCAATCTCCTTACAAATCCCTTACGGCAAACAAAAAAGGACATAGAAAAAACCGGGATAGCTTGGGCTACCGCCTTTTAGCAAAATTTCTTCACCTCCAGTAGATAATTGTTTTTCCATCCACCCTTGATTCTCTGTTTCATTCTTAAAGTGCCTGAAACAATCACTCCTATCACTTTTCAGAAAGAGCCTCAGTATCAATATGTAATTGTTGACAAATCTCTAGTATTAGCGTTCAAAAATATACTTGATTTTGCCAAACTGATCCAAACTTTGACGTAGGTATTTAGAACTTGTTGCGAGGAAACTATACATTTAAACATCCACACTCATAAGAATTAAAGAGTCATCAAAATTATAAGGTGTGATACCAATGGTTCATTTTTGGACACTTGAATTCCGTCAATGTCATCAACATCTTCTTCATACTGCAACATATTAGAAAACTCTTCTGCACATAGGAGGAAAATGTAGGGAAAGAGCGGATCTCCTTACCTAATTCCTCTAGTAGGGGTGAGAGGATCCATATCTTGAGAATTATATCTCAGCTTATATCTCACAGAGGTAACACAAGCCATCATTATCTCTATAAATTGGTCATGAAACCCCAGTTTATTTGCATCACATTACGTAAGAAGACCCATGCAACATGATCATAGACCTTGTGCATATCCAATTTAACTGCACATAAATAATCTTTGGCCCGCCCCTTTATTTTTGATTTTATGTACAGACTCATAAGCAATATAAGGACACTGTCAATAGTTCGTCTGCCGGGGACAAAACCACTCTAGGTTGAAAAGGACTTCCACTTAACACTACTACTAGTAGTAAATGCATACATGCAATTCATGTTGATATCAGAAAGTATATTAATTGCAGAAAGATATTATTTGCATGTTAATTATGTGATTAATACATACATTGATATTTGACATGATATTAATTATGCGCTAAACATGTTGAGCGCTCACCGTTGGAGCAATTTAGGTTGTTTAATTGACCTTATTTGATAGCTGAGATTAGTTGGATTTGCCCATTAGGGCCTTTTTATATTGGTACATAGATATAGCTATAGCGATAATTCAAAATGGTGGCCAGGCTTATCTACACCCGATGAATAGTAAATTAAAAAATTAGTAAAAAAATCAAAACAAAATTAAGCATCCAAGATCCTCTTGTGTGCAAGGTGCATGCAAAATTTCATGATGTTTGGACATCTGAGGAGCTCTTGCTAAAAATAAATCTGACTTTGAATAGTGTTCTTTTTTAAAGTTTCTCAGACACGTGAATTTTGATATTTTTTTGGCACGAGCTGCTCAGATGTCCAAACACCACAAAATTTTGCACGCACTTTGTGCATATGAGCATCTTGGATGCCAAAAAAAAAAATCAGTTTTCTTTTTCTTCTGAATTTCTATTTTTTTTTTGAATTTACCATTCATGCATGGGTGTAGATGAGCTTTATATTTTTTTTCCAAAGTTTTAAAGGAAGCATGCTAATCCCCAGCGCACGTTCGCTGCGCATGACATTTGCTAATCGTGTGGGATGACACTTTTAGTGTTGGGGTGGTAACAGTTTCAGAAAAAGCATGACAACTCTTTATTTTTAGTGCAATTTTCGTCAATAACTGTCATCCTTCCAATCTGAACTGTGTGTCTTTGGGGCGTTCGCTGGGATCTCACTCCCAGCGAACGTTCACCATATATCATTACCATAAAGGAAAATATGACCTGTAAGACTAATCCTTAAATACTTCAAAAGTCCTCCCGGATTGCGTCTCAAATTTAGTGGATTTTAAGTCGGTGCGGTATTATTACTTATGGAAATTTCTCTGCACGGCAAGACCGCGTACCACGGCCGTCGGCGTACGTGGAAGATCCTTGCTGCTGGTTTTTTGGGTATAATCAGAACAAATAAGTTCGCCGCCGGCGCGCGCATCATCGGTCTCCAAAGCGAAAGAGGAAAGACACAAAGCGATTAATCAATCCATCAATCCATGGACGTCGGTCAGGCTGAGGCGGCGGCGCTGCTGTTCACGGAGGCGATCCACGACGGCCCGCCGACCGCGGCGCTCTACGCCGAGCGAGCGCAGGCGCTCATCAGGGCGGGCAACTTCGCCGCCGCGGCCGCCGACGCCACCAGGGCCGCCGACCTCGACCCCGCCATGCACAGGGCCTACCTCCGGAAAGCCCGCGCGTGCATCAACCTCGAGCGCTACGGCTCCGCCAGGGCTGCCGTCCTGGCCGGCGCCGCCGTCGCACCAGGGGACCTGCGGTTCGCCGAGCTGATGGAGGAGCTCGACGCGAAGGTGGTTCCGGGGCAGAGGACGGAGCTGGCGGCAGGGACGGCAGCCGGCGCCTGCGACAGCGACAGCGAGCCGCTAGCAAACGTGGCCGATGATGTGCACGGATGGCCAAGGCCGGCGGCGCACCGGAGGGCGTCGAGCTGCGTCTAGGCATGCTACGTACACGTTCAACTACTCCTACCAAGTTCTACTAACTTCATCGGTACGATGCAACGACAGAAGCTAGGGTTATTGAACCGTCTCCGTCGGCTTGCCTTTGGATTTTTCTTCAGTCTCATCGTCTGTGTTGCTACTATTATGACCGTGTGAGATGTTGAGTAACATGATTATATTAGAAAACATAGGTTAGACTAGAAAATATTTTAGCTTGCCTGGTACTTTAAATACATCATGTACTTCTATATATACGCCCACGAGGCTCAAGCAATACAATGAACTATTCCACCAAGTCCCTCTCTTCCTTCTAACATGATATCAGCCTAATCACGATCTAAAACCTAGCGCCGCCGCTTCCGCACTCGCGCGCTGCCCTTAGGGCGGTCGGCCTTCATGACCGCAACCGGGGGCCGCGCCGCCCGTACCTAGGTTCGTCCGCCGGCCGTGTTGGCCGGCTGCTCTAGAGAGTCTTTTTTCTTGATCCTTTGATCCGGGTTTTCTCTCTCTCGCTAGTCGCTTTAATCGGCGTCTTCTTTTTAGTTTTTCAGTCCATGTGATCCGGTTTGCGTCGCCCACCGTCGCCGTCGACCCCGTGCGCCTCTACTCCAACACCGGCGCGATCGGCCGGCTTCTTAACCGACCCGGCGGCCTCGCGCGTCGTCCGCGCGTCTGCCCGTTGGTCGTCCCGACCCGGTGACCTCGCGCGGCGTCCTTGCGTCGGCCCGCCGGTCGCCCCGACCCGGCGGCCTCGTGTCATGCGGCGGCCCTTCACCGCCGCCGTTCGCGCGACGGCCTGCCCGTCGATCTACGCCGGCCGTCACCGCCCTGCTCCGACCGGGACTCCCGCATCACCCCGACCCGGCGGCCTTGCGCCATGTGGCGGCCAATCATAGCCGCCCTGCCGCCCGCCGCCGCCGGCTTCAGCTCGGACTCCGCTGCCATCGCGCCTCCACCGAGCGGCGTCCCAGACCTCGCACGCGATCGGATTGATCACCTGTCCGCCGCCGCGATCCGCCTCATATACGCCGTGCGACCGACCTGGCCCATCGGTTGCGAGCGCCTCCGCAGGCCCCGTGAAGACCGTCCCGAGTTTAGCGCGCCCCTCTACCGATCGAGCAATGGGTTGCTGCTGCGTCGCCTCGTCGGGCCGCAGCGTCACCGCCCCGTGGTTCTTCTCCCAGCTGCACCGAGCCGCGTCACCGCTGCGTCGCCCCTTCGGGCCGTAGTACCGTGGCCCGCGGTCCACCGCCGCCCAGAGGCCGTCCGCTCCAGGTCATCCCCGTGGCGGCACCGACCCTCGCGCCGCCACTGCGTTGCCCCGTCGGGCTGTAGCGAGCGTGGCACGCGGTCCACGCCGCCGTCCAGAGGCCGTCCCCGCGGTTGCACCGACCCGCGCTCCTCCGCCGCGCCGCCCCTTCGGGCTGTCGCGTCGTGGCCCGCGGTCCCTGCCGCCGCCCCGAGGTCTTCCCGCCGTCACCCCGACCTGCCCGCTGCCGCTGCGTCGCCCCTTCGGGTCGTAGCGCGGCGGCCCACGGTCCACTTCGTCGTCAACGCACGTTGACTTCCCGTGGTATGCGTCGCGCTACCTCCCTTGGCACGGGAACGCCACCGTCCGTGCCGGTCTTCGTCATGCTGTCGGGTTCTTCGCCTACTTCGAGCACCGCCGCCGCGCTCCTAACCTAGCTGCCGCCGCCGTCAGGCCGCCGCCACCGCTCTTCTTTGGCCGCCGCCGCTACTCACATAGCCGCCGCTACTCACATAGCCGCCACTGCCCGTCCACCTCCTTCGTCTTCGTCCGGCACCGGCCCGTCGCCAGCGTCGTCGTCATCTACCCCGACCACTTCGTCTACTCCGACAACCGCAGGCGACATCGGTTCCGCACTGATTGACGCCGCAACCGTCGTCGAGTCCTTCTCTGCTGGCCTCTCCGACTCCTCCGACATGGCGTACAACTTGTGCAGGTCCTCGTCTATGCATGCCCGGTGCTGGCAACACCGATGCGTGCCTTCGTCCATGACGTTTCCCCGGGCCTGGCAAGCCTGGTGTGGCGCTTCGTCAACTTCGTCTTCGTTCGTCTACGCATGCCCGCTGCTGGCAACATCGGTGCGTGCCTTCGTCTACGATGTGTCCCCGGGCTTGGCAAACCCGCCGCGACGCGTCGTCAACAACGTCTTCTTCCCGACGCACCACTACTTCGACACCACTGCGCCCATGCTAATGATGACCCACAAGTATAGGGGATCTATCGTAGTCCTTTTTGGAAATATGCCCTAGAGGCAATAATAAATTAGTTATTATTATATTTCCTTGTTCATGATAATGGTTATTATCCATGCTAGAATTGTATTGATAGGAAACTCAGATACATGTGTGGATACATAGACAACACCATGTCCCTAGTAAGCCTCTAGTTGACTAGCTCGTTGATCAATAGATGGTTACGGTTTCCTGACCATGGACATTGGATGTCATTGATAACGGGATCACATCATTAGGAGAATGATGTGATGGACAAAGACCCAATCCTAAGCCTAGCACAAGATCATGTAGTTCGTATGCTAAAGCTTTTCTAGTCAAGTATCATTTCCTTAGACCATGAGATTGTGCAACTCCCGGATACCGTAGGAGTGCTTTGGGTGTGCCAAACGTCACAACGTAACTGGGTGGCTATAAAGGTACACTACAGGTATCTCCGAAAGTGTCTGTTGGGTTGGCACGAATCGAGACTGGGATTTGTCACTCTGTGTAAACGGAGAGGTATCTCTGGGCCCACTCGGTAGGACATCATCATAATGTGCACAATATGATCAAGGAGTTGATCATGGGATGATGTGTTACGAAATGAGTAAAGAGACTTGCCGGTAACGAGATTGAACAAGGTATCGGGATACCGACGATCGAATCTCGGGCAAGTATCGTACCGCTAGACAAAGGGAATTGTATACAGGATTGATTAAGTCCTTGACATCGTGGTTCATCCGATGAGATCATCGTGGAACATGTGGGAGCCAACATGGGTATCCATATCCCGCTGTTGGTTATTGACCGGAGAGTCATCTCGGTCATGTCTGCATGTCTCCCGAACCCGTAGGGTCTACACACTTAAGGTTCGGTGACGCTAGGGTTATAGAGATATTAGTATGCGGTAACCCGAAAGTTGTTCGGAGTCCCGGATGAGATCCCGGACGTCACGAGGAGTTCCGGAATGGTCCGGAGGTAAAGATTTATATATGGGAAGTCTTGTCTTGGTCGCCGGAAAAGTTTCGCGCATTATCGGTATTGTACCGGGAGTGCCGAAAGGGGTCCGGGGATCCACCAAAGGGGTCCACCTGCCCCTGGGGGCCACATGGGCTGTAAGGGTGTGCACCTTGGCCTATATGGGCCAAGGGCACCAGCCCCAAGAGGCCCATGCGCCAAGAGATAAGGGAAAGAAAGAGTCCTAAAGGGGGAAGGCACCTCCTAGGTGCCTTGGGGAGGATGGACTCCTCCCTGGCCGCACCCTTCCTTGGAGGAAGGGCCAAGGCTGCGCCCCCCCTCTCCCTTGGCCCTATATATAGTGGGGGGAAGGGAGGGCAGCCGCACCTAAGCCCTGGCGCCTCCCTCTCCCTCCCATGACACATCTCCCTCCTCCCACAGCGCTTGGCGAAGCCCTGTTGGAATCCCGCTACTTCCACCACCACGCCGTCGTACTGCTGGATCTCCATCAACCTCTCCTCCCCCCTTGCTGGATCAAGAAGGAGGAGACGTCGCTGCTCCGTACGTGTGTTGAACGCGGAGGTGCCGTCCGTTCGGCGCTAGGATCATCGGTGATTTGGATGACGACGAGTACGACTCCATCAACCCCGTTCTCTTGAACGCTTCCGCGCGCGATCTACAAGGGTACGTAGATCCACTCCTCCCTCGTTGCTAGATGACTCCATAGATAGATCTTGGTGACACGTAGGAAAATTTTGAATTTATGCTACGTTCCCCAACAGTCCTTTCGATAAGTAAGAGTGTCGAACCCAACGAGGAGCAGAAGGAAATGATAAGCGGTTTTTAGCAAGGTATTCTCTGCAAGCACTGAAATAATAGGTAACAGATAGTTTTGTGATAAGATAATTGGTAACGAGGAACAAGTAACAAAAGTAAATAAAGTGCAGCAAGGTGGCCCAATCCTTTTTGTAGCAAAGGACAAGCCTAGAAAAACTCTTATATGATGTAAAGCGCTCCCGAGGACACATGGGAATATCATCAAGCTAGTTTTCATCACGATCATATGATTCACGTTCGGTACTTTGATAATTTGGTATGTGGGTGGACCGGTGCTTGGGTACTGTCCTTACTTGGACAAGCATCCCACTTATGATTAACCTCTATTGCAAGCATCCGCAACTACAACAAAAGTATTAAGGTAAACCTAACCATAGCATGAAACATATGGATCCAAATCAGCCCCTTACGAAGCAATGCATAAACTAGGGTTTAAGCTTCTGTCACTCTAGCAACCCATCATCTACTTATTACTTCCCAATGCCTTCTTCTAGGCCCAAATAATGGTGAAGTTTCATGTAGTCGACGTTCACATAACACCACTAGAGGAGAGACAACATACATCTCATCAAAAAATCGAACGAATACCAAATTCACATGACTACTAATAGCAAGACTTCTCCCATGTCCTCAGGAACAACCGTAACTACTCACAAAGCATATTCATGTTCATAATTAGAGGGGTATTAATATGCATATATGATCTGAACATATGATCTTCCACCAAATAAACCAACTAGCATCAACTACAAGGAGTAATCAACACTACTAGCAACCCACAGGTACCAATCCCGAACTTGGAGACAAGAATTGGATACAAGAGATGAACTAGGGTTTTGAGAGGAGATGGTGCTGGTGAAGATGTTGATGGATATTGCCCTCTCCCGATGAGAGGAGCGTTGGTGATGACGATGGCGATGATTTTCCCTCTCTCGGAGGGAAGTTTCCTTGACAGAACAGCTCCGCCAGAGCCCTAGATTGGTTCCGCCAAGGTTCCGCCTCGTGGCGGCGGAGTCTCGTTCGGAAAGATGACTTATGATTTTTTCCTCATCGAAAGACTCCATATAGCAGAAGATGGCCATCGGAGGGCCACCAGGGGGCCCACGAGGTAGGGGGGCGCCCAGGGGGTAGGGCGCACCCCCACCCTCGTGGGCAGGGTGTGCCCCCCTGGTGAACTTCTTGCGCTCAGTATTTTTTATATATTCTGAAAATGACTTTCGTGAAGTTTCAGGACTTTCGGAGCTGTGCATAATAGGTCTCTAATATTTGATCCTTTTCCAGCCCAGAATCCCAGCTGCCGGCATTCTCCCTCTTTATGTAAACCTTGTAAAATAAGAGAGAATATGCATAAGTATTGTGACATAATGTGTAATAACAGCCCATAATGCAATAAATATCGATATAAAAGCATGATGCAAAATGGACGTATCAGCTAACTCGGCGCCCTCTTGCGCCCGCGGCTCCACGACGACATCCTCGACACTGGCTCCCCGACTCGACATCGACCACAACATTCTTCGCGCGGCTACCTCGACCACGGCTGCACCACGCTCGGCTCTCGGCTACATCGACAAACGACACAAAGGGCTACCGCCTGCTTGAGCAACCTTGTTGGTTTCCACTCCAGCCACGACTCCGCGATGCGTCGACCGTTACGACTGTGTGTGTGTGTGGGGGGGGGTGTCCGTCGGCTTGCCTTCGGATTCTTCTCCAGTCTCACCGTCTGCGTCGCTACCGTTGTGACTGCGGGGTGATGTTGAGTAACGTGATTGTATTAGGAAACATAGGTTAGACTAGGAAATATTCTGGCTTGCCTTGTACTCCAAGCAGATCATGTACTCCTATATATATATGCCCACGAGGCTCAAGCAATACAATGAACTATTCCACCAAGTCCCTCTCTCCCTTCTAACAAGCCGAACTTTTCTCTAATTGAACCACACAACATCGGTGCGTTGGCTTAATCACTGGATCCGTTTGGAGAGACAATACGAGTACATTCAGTGGTGATTAGAGTATGTACTTGTAGAGGGCTTTGGCCGTTTTTCTTTGTCAGGTTAAACAACTATTTTCTCTTTGGTTTATGTATAAGGGTGACCTGTAAATTTCCTCCCTCATTCGTCCACGGACAAGGAATAAGTCTGCGGATATAAATGCTGGAGGTCGTCATCCAACACCAATATGTATATGTCCGTCAGTAAAGGACACTTTCAATATTAAATTTAGTCTGGCCCACACAGCGGGTCAGATCACACCGGCACCAGATCGTATGCCCGATCACAACCAAAAAAAAATGCAAGTATGCTTAGTTTTTACATGCCCCAATCCAAAAGTACATTAGTCCGGTGGTCCGTGTAATTTTTTGCCCTGACAGACCGGCAATCCTAGCCGTCTGCTGCACGATCAAGGTGTCGTCACCGTCGCGCAGACAACCTTTGTTGGGGAACATAGTAATTTCAAAAAAATTCCTACACACACGCAAGATCATGGTGATACATAGCAACGAGAGGGGAGAGTGTTGTCCACGTACCCTCGTAGACCGAAAGCGGAAGCGTTAGCATAATGCGGTTGATGTAGTCGTACGTCTTCACGATCCGACCGATCAAGTACCGAACGTACGTCACCTCCGAGTTCAGCACACGTTCAGCCTGATGACATCCCTCGAACTCCGATGCAGCCGAGTGTTGAGGGAGAGTTTCGTCAGCACGACGACGTGGTGACGATGATGCTGTTCTACCGACGCAGGGCTTCGCCTAAGCATCGCTACAGTATTATCGAGGTGGACTATGGTGGAGGGGGGCACCGCACACTGCTAAAAGATCAAACGATCAATTGTTGTGTCTATGGGGTGCCCCCCTGCCCCCGTATATAAAGGAGCAAGGGGGGTGCGGCCGGCCTAGAGAGGGGCGCGCCAGGAGGAGTCCTACTCCTACCGGGAGTAGGACTCCCCACTTTTCCTTGTTGGACTAGGAGAGAGAGGGGAAAGAGGTGGAGGAGAAGAAGGAAGGGGGGGGGCACCGCCCCCCTCTCCTTGTCCTATTCGGACTAGGGGGGAGGAGGCACGCCCATGCCCTGGCCGTCTCTCCTCTCTTTCCACCAAGGCCCATTAAGTCCCCGGGAGGTTCCGGTAACCTCCCGGTACTCCGGTAAAATCCCGATTTCACCCGAAACACTTCCGATATCCAAACATAGGCTTCCAATATATCAATCTTCATGTCTCGACCATTTCGAGACTCCTCGTCATGTCCGTAATCACATCCAGTACTCCGAACAACCTTCGGTACATCAAAACATATAAACTCATAATATAACTATCATCGAAACGTTAAGCGTGCGGACCCTACGGGTTCGAGAACTATGTAGACATGACCGAGACACGTCTCCGGTCAATAACCAATAGCGGAACCTGGATGTTCATATTGGCTCCCACATATTCTATGAAGATCTTTATCAGTCAGACCACATAACAACATACGTTGTTCCATTTGTCATCGGTATGTTACTTGGCCGAGATTCGATCGTCGGTATCTCAATACTGTTGGGGAACGTAGCAGAAAATCAAAATTTTCTACGCATCACCAAGATCAATCTATGGAGTAATCTAGCAACGAGGGAAGGAGAGTGCATCTACATACCCTTGTAGATCGCTAAGCGGAAGCGTTCAAGTGAACGGGGTTGATGGAGTCATACTCATCGTGATCCAAATTACCGATGATCCTAGTGCCGAACGGACGGCACCTCCGTGTTCAACACACGTACAGCCCGGTGACGTCTCCTACGCCTTGATCCAGCAAGGGGAGAAGGAGAGGTTGGGGAAGACTCCATCCAGCAGCAGCACGACGGCGTGGTGGTGGTGGAGGAGCGTGGTACTCCAGCAGGGCTTCGCCAAGCACCGCAAGAGACAAGGAGGGAGAGGGGTAGGGCTGCGCCAAGAAGGAGATGTTCTCGTGTCTATGGCAGCCCAAAACCCCCACTATATATAGGGGAAAGGGAGGGGATGCGCCCCCACCTAGGTTTCCACCCCTAGGGGTGGTGGCCAGCCCTAGATCCCATCTAGGGGGCGGCCAAGGGGGGAGAGAGGGGGGGCGCACCACTAGATGGGCCTTAGGCCCATCTGAGCCTAGGGTTTCCCCCTTTTCCCTTCTCTCTTCTCCTTGGGCCCTGGTGGGGGGCGCACCAGCCCACCTGGGGCTGGTCCCCTTTCACACTTGGCCCACGCAGCCCTCTGGGGCAGATAGCCCCACCTGGTGGACCCCCGGGACCCTCCCGGTGGTCCCGGTACGTTACCGATAGCACCCGAAACTTTTCCGGTGACCAAAACAGGACTTCCCATATATAAATCTTTACCTCCGGACCATTCCAGAACTCCTCGTGATGTCCGGGATCTCATCCGGGACTCCGAACAACATTCGGTAACCACGTATATCTATTCCTTATAACCCTAGCATCATCGAACCTTAAGTGTGTAGACCCTACGGGTTCGGGAACCATGTAGACATGACCGAGACACCTCTCCGGCCAATAACCAACAGCGGGATCTGGATACCCATGTTGGCTCCCACATGTTCCACGATGATCTCATCAGATGAACCACGATGTCGAGGATTCAATCAATCACGTATTCAATTCCCTTTGTCTAGCGGTACGATACTTGCCCGAGATTTGATCGTCGGTATCCCGATACCTTGTTCAATCTCGTTACCGGCAAGTCTCTTTACTCGTTCCGTAACACATCATCCCGTGATGAACTCCTTGATCACATTGTGCACATTATGATGATGTCCTACCGAGTGGGCCCAGAGATACCTCTCTGTTTACACGGAGTGACAAATCCCAGTCTCGATTCGTGCCAACCCAACAGACACTTTCGGAGATACCTGTAGTGAACCTTTATAGCCACCCAGTTACGTTGCGACGTTTGGCACACCCAAAGCACTCCTACGGTATCCGGGAGTTGCACAATCTCATGGTATAAGGAAATGATACTTGACATTAGAAAAGCTTTAGCATACGAACTACACGATCTTTGTGCTAGGCTTAGGATTGGGTCTTGTCCATCACATCATTCTCCTAATGATGTGATCCCGTTATCAACGACATCCAATGTCCATGGTCAGGAAACCGTAACCATCTATTGATCAACGAGCTAGTCAACTAGAGGCTTACTAGGGACATGGTGTTGTCTATGTATCCACACATGTATCTGAGTTTCCTATCAATACAATTCTAGCATGGATAATAAATGATTATCATGAACAAGGAAATGTAATAATAACCAATTTATTATTGCCTCTAGGGCATATTTCCAACAGTCTCCCACTTGCACTAGAGTCAATAATCTAGTTCACATCGCCATGTGATTAACACTCACAGGTCACATCGCCATGTGACCAACATCCAAGAGTCTACTAGACTCAATGATCTAGTTCACATCACTATGTGATTAACACTCAAAGAGTTCTGGGTTTGATCATGTTATGCTTGTGAGAGAGGTTGTAGTCAACGGGTCTTGCCATATTCAGATCCCTATGTATTTCGCAAAACTTTATGTCATATCGTAGATGTTGCTACCACATTTCACTTGGAGCTATTCCAAATTGTTGCTCCATTATACGTATTCGGTATCTCTACTCAGAGCTATCCGGATAGGTGTTAAGCTTGCATCGACGTAACTCTTTACGTCGAACTCTTTATCACCTCCATAACCGAGAAACGTTTCCTTATTCCTCTAAGGATAATTTTGACCGCTATCTGGTGATCTACTCCTAGATCACCTTTGTACCCTCTTGCCAGACATGTGGCAAGTCACACATCTGGTGCGGTACTCAGCATGGCATACCGTATAGAGCCTATGACAAAAGCATAGGGGACGATCTTTGTCCTTCCTCTTTCTTCTGCCGTGGTTAATCTTCGAGTCTTACTCAACTTCACACCTTACAACTCAGGTACGAACCCCTTCTTTGACTGATCTATTTTGAACTCTTTCAAAAACATGTCAAGGTGTGCGTTCTTTGAAAGTATCATCAGGCGTCTTGATCTATTTCTATAGATCTTGATGCCCAATATGTAAGCAGCTTTATCCAGGTCTTCCTTTGAAAATCACTCTTCAAACAACCGTTTATGCTTTCCAGAAATTCTACATTATTTCAGATCAACAATATGTCATCCACATATACTTATCAGAAATATTGTAGTGCTCCCACTCACTTTCTTGTAAATACAAGTTCCTAACAAACATTGTATAAACCTAAAAGCTTTGATTACTCCATCAAAGCATATATTCCGACTCCGAGATGCTTGCTCTAGTCCATAGAAGGATTGCTGGAGCCAGCATACCTTTTAGCATCCTTAGGATCGTCAAAAACTTTTATTGTATCACATACAATTTTTCTTACGAAAACTTGGTAATAAAACTTGTTTTGACATCCATCTGTAAGATTTCATAATCGAAAAATACAGCTAATGCTAACATGATTCCAACGGACTTAAGCATCGCTACGGGTGAGAAATTCTCATCGTAGTCAACTCCTTGAGCTTGTGAAAACACTCTTTCCCACAAGTCGAGCTTCATAGACGGTAACATTACCGCCCACGTCCGTCTTCTTCTTAAAGATCCATTTATCTCAATGGCTTGCCGATCATCGGGCAAGTCCACCAAAGTCCATACATGGATCCTATCTCGGATTTCATGGCTTCTAACCATTTGTCGGAATATGGGCCCACCATCGCTTCTCCATAGCTCGTAGGTTCATTGTTGTCTAACAACATGATATCTTAGACAGGATTACCGTACCACTCAGGAGTAGTACATATCCTTGTCGACCTACGATGTTCGATAGCAACTTGATCTGAAGCTTCATGATCACTATCATTAACTTCCTATTCAACAGACATAGGTGCCACAGAAAACATCTTTCTGTGTTGCATCACTTTCTGGTTGAAATAAAGGTTCAACAACCTCATCAAGTTCTATCTTCCTCCCACTCAATTCTTTCGAGAGAAACTCCTTCTCGAGAAAGGACCCGTTCTTAGCGACAAACAATTTGCCCTTGGATCTGAGATAGAAGGTATACCCTACTGTCACCTTTGGGTATCCTATGAAGATGTGTTTGTCCGCTTTGGGTTCGAGCTTCTCCGACTGAAGCCTTAAGCATCTCATCCCCAAACGTTAAGAAACGACAACTTTGGTTTCTTGCCAAACCAATGTTCTTATGGCATCGTCTCAACGGACTTAGATGGTGTCCTATCTAAAGTGAATGCAGCTGTCTCTAACGCATAACCTCAAAATGAAAACGGTAGATTGATAAGAGACATCATAGATCGCACCATATCTCATAAGGTTCGATTACGATGTCCGGACACACCATAACCCAGTGGTGTTCCAGGTGGCTTCAACTGTGAAACAATTCCACAATGTCTTAAGTGTTTGCCAAACTCATAACTCAGATATTCTCATTGATCAAATCGTAGGAGTTTGATCTTCTTGTTATGATGATTCTTAACTTCACTCTGAAATCGCTTGAACTTTTCAAACATTTCAGACTTGTGCTTCATTAAGTAAATATACCTATATCTACTCAAATCGTCAGTGAAGATGAGAAAATAGCGATATCCACCGCACCCTTCAATTCTCATTGGATCACACGCATCAGCATGCATGATCTCCAACAAGTCACTTGCCTGTTTCATTGTACCTGAAAACGGGGTCTTAGTCATCCTTCCCATGAGGCATGGCTCGCATGTGTCAAGCGATTCAAAATCAAGTGACTCCAAACATCCATCGACATGGAGTTTGTTCATGCATCTTACGCCAATATGACCTAAGCGGCAGTGCCACGAGAAAGTGGTACTATCATTATTAACTCTACATCTTTTGGCGTGAACATGTGTATTACCATGACCGAGATTCAATGAACCATTCACATAGGGTGCATGACCATGAAAGGTATCATTCATGTAAACAGAATAACCATTATTCTCTAACTTAAATGAATGACCGTATTGCAATGAACATGATCTAATCATATTCATGCTCAACGTAGACACCTGATAACATTTATCTAGGTTCAATACTAATCCCGAAGGCAGATGGAGCGTGCGATGGTGATCTCATCAACTTTGGAAACACTTCCAACACACATCGTCACCTCACCCTCAGCCAGTCTCTGTTTAGTCGGTAGCTTTTGCTTCAAGTCACCAATAATAGTAACTGAACCGGTATCCAATACCCAGGTGCTACCAGGAGTACTAGCGAGGTACACATTAATAACACGTATATACTTTGTTGAACTTGCCAGCCTTCTTATCTACCATGCATTTGGGGTAATTCCGCTACCAGTGACCATTCCCCTTACAATAGAAGCACTTAGTCTCGGGTTTGGGTTCAACCTCGGGTTCCTTCACTAGAGCGGCAACTGGTTTGCCATCCATGAAGTTTCCCTTCTAGCCCTTGCCCTTCTTGAAACCAGTGGTCTTGTTAAACCATCAACACTTGATGCTCCTTCTTGATTTCTACCTTTTGCGGTCTTAAGCACCGTGAACAGCTCCGGGATCAACTCCATCCCTTGCATGTCATAGTTCATCACGAAGATCTAGTAGCTTAGTGATAGTGGCTAGAGAACTCTATCAATCACTATCTTATCTGGAAGTTTAACTCCCACTTGATTTAAGTGATTGTAGCACCCAGACATTCTGAGCACATGCTCACTAGATGAGCTATTCTCCTCCATCTTGTTGGCAAAAGAACTTGTCAGAGGTCTCACACCTCTCAACACGGGCATGAGCCTGAAATCCCAATTTCAGCTCTTGGAACATCTCATATGTTCTATGGCGTTCAAAACGTCATTGGAATCCCGATTCTAAGCCGTAAAGTATGGTGCACTAAACTATCAAGTAGTCATCAGGATGTGTCTATCAGGTGTTCACAACATCCACAGACGATGTTGTAGGGGTTTGCACATCGAGCGGTGCATCAAAGACGTAAGCCTTCTGTGTAGCAGTGAGGACACTCCTCGGACTACGGACCTAGTCCGCATCAGTGCTTACAATATCTTTCAACTTGGTCTTTCTCTAGGAACGTATTGAAACAGGGAGCTACAACATGAGCTATTTATCTACAACATATTTGCAAAGACAATTTAGACTATGTTCATGATAATGGAGTTCATTTAATGAACTCCCACTCAGATAGACATCCCTCTAGTCATCTAAGTGAAACATGATCCGAGTCAACTAGGCCGTGTCCGATCATCACGTGAGACGGACTAGTCAACATCGGTGAACATCTTCATGTTGATCGTATCTTCTATACGACTCATGCTCGACCTTTCGGTCTTTCGTGTTCCGAGGCCATGTCTGTACATGCTAGGCTCGTCAAGTCAACCTAAGTGTTTTTGCTGTGTAAATCTGGCTTACACCCGTTGTATTCGAACGTTAGAATCTATCACACCCGATCATCACGTGGTGCTTCGAAACAACGAACCTTCGCAACGGTGCACAGTTAGGGGGAACACCTTTCTTGAAATTTTAGTGAGGGATCATCTTATTTAAGCTACCGTCGTTCTAAGCAAATAAGATGTGAAACATGATAAACATCACATGCAATCAAATAGTGACATGATATGGCCAATATCATTTTGCTCCTTTTGATCTCCATCTTCGGGGCTCCATGATCATCGTTGTCACCGCCATGACACCATGATCTCCATCATCATGATCTCCATCATCATGTCTTCTTGAAGTTGTCTCGTCATCTATTACTTCTACTACTATGGCTAACGCTTTAGCAATAAAGTAAAGTAATTACATGACGTTTATGTTGACACGCAGGTCATAAATAAATTAAGACAACTCCTATGGCTCCTGCCGGTTGTCATACTTATCGACATGCAAGTCGTGATTCCTATTACAAGAACATGATCAATCTCATACATCACATATATCATTCATCACATCCTTTTGGCCATATCACATCACAAGGCATATGCTGCAAAAACAAGTTAGACGTCCTCTAATTGTTGTTGCAAGTTTTTACGTGGCTGCTATATGTTTCTAGCAAGAACGTTTCTTACCTACGCCAAAACCACAACGTGATATGCCAATTTCTATTTACCCTTCATAAGGACCCTTTTCATCGAATCCGATCCGACTAAAGTGGGAGAGACAGACACCCGCTAGCCACCTTATGCAACTAGTGCATGTCAGTCGGTGGAACTAGTCTCACGTAAGAGTACGTGTAAGGTCGGTCCGGGCCGCTTCATCCCACGATGCTGCCGAATCAAGATAAGACTAGTAACGGCAAGTAAATTGACAAAATCGACGCCCACAACAACTTGTGTTCTACTCGTGCATAGAAACTACGCATAGACCTAGCTCATGATGCCACTGTTGGGGAATGTAGCAGAAATTCAAAATTTTCTACGCATCACCAAGATCAATCTATGGAGTAATCTAGCAACGAGGGAAGGAGAGTGCATCTACCTACCCTTGTAGATCGCTAAGCGGAAGCGTTCAAGTGAACGGGGTTGATGGAGTCGTACTCGTCGTGATCCAAATCACAGATGATCCTAGTGCCGAACGGACGGCACCTCCGTGTTCAACACACGTACAGCCCGGTGACGTCTCCTACGCCTTGATCCAGCAAGGGGAGAAGGAGAGGTTGGGGAAGACTCCATCCAGAAGCAGCACGACGGTGTGGTGGTGGTGGAGGAGCATGGTACTCCAGCAGGGCTTCGCCAAGCACCGCAAGAGACAAGGAGGGAGAGGGGTAGGGCTGCGCCAAGAAGGAGATGTTCTCGTGTCTATGGCAGCCCAAAACCCCCACTATATATAGGGGAAAGGGAGGGGCTGCGCCCCCACCTAGGTTTCCACCCCTAGGGGTGGCGGCCAGCCCTAGATCCCATCTAGGGGGCGGCCAAGGGGGGAGAGAGGGGGGGCGCACCACTAGGTGGGCCTTAGGCCCATCTGAGCCTAGGGTTTCCCCCTTTTCCCTTCTCTCTTCTCCTTGGGCCCTGGTGGGGGGCGCACCAGCCCACCTGGGGCTGGTCCCCTTTCACACTTGGCCCACGCAGCCCTCTGGGGCAGATAGCCCCACCTGGTGGACCCCCGGGACCCTCCCGGTGGTCCCGGTACGTTACCGATAGCACCCGAAACTTTTCCGGTGACCAAAACAGGACTTCCCATATATAAATCTTTACCTCCGGACCATTCCGGAACTCCTCGTGATGTATGGGATCTCATCCGGGACTCCGAACAACATTCGGTAACCACGTATATCTATTCCTTATAACCCTAGCGTCATCGAACCTTAAGTGTGTAGACCCTACGGGTTCGGGAACCATGCAGACATGACCGAGACACCTCTCCGGCCAATAACCAACAACGGGATCTGGATACCCATGTTGGCTCCCACATGTTCCACGATGATCTCATCGGATGAACCACGATGTCGAGGATTCAATCAATCCCGTATTCAATTCCCTTTGTCTAGCGGTACGATACTTGCCCGAGATTCGATCGTCGGTATGCCGATACCTTGTTCAATCTCGTTACCGCCAAGTCTCTTTACTCGTTCCGTAACACATCATCCCATGATCGACTCCTTGATCACATTGTGCACATTATGATTATGTCCTACCGAGTGGGCCTAGAGATACCTCTCCGTTTACACGGAGTGACAAATCCCAGTCTTGATTCGTGCCAACCCAACAGACACTTTCAGAGATACCTGTAGTGAACCTTTATAGCCACCCAGTTACGTTGTGACGTTTGGCACACCCAAAGCACTCCTACGGTATCCGGGAATTGCACAATCTCATGGTCTAAGGAAATGATACTTGACATTAGAAAAGCTTTAGCATACGAACTACACGATCTTTGTGCTAGGCTTAGGATTGGGTCTTGTCCATCACATCATTCTCCTAATGATGTGATCCCGTTATCAACGACATTCAATGTCCATGGTCAGGAAATCGTAACCATCTATTGATCAATGAGCTAGTCAACTTGAGGCTTACTAGGTACATGGTGTTGTCTATGTATCCACACATGTATCTGAGTTTCCTATCAATACAATTCTAGCATGGATAATAAACGATTTTCATGAACAAGGAAATATAATAATAACCATTTTATTATTACCTCTAGGGAATATTTCCAACAAATACCTAGTTCAATCTCGTTACCGGCAAGTCTCTTTACTCATTCCGTAATACATCATCCTGCAACTAGCTCATTAGTTGCAATGCTTGCAAGGCTTAAGTGATGTGCATTACCGAGAGGGCCCAGAGATACCTCTCCGACAATCGGAGTGACAAATCCTAATCTCGAAATACGCCAACCCAACAAGTACCTTCAGAGACACCTGTAGAGCACCTTTATAATCACCCAGTTACGTTGTGACGTTTGGTAGCACACAAAGTGTTCCTCCGGTAAACGGGAGTTGCATAATCTCATAGTCATAGGAACATGTATAAGTCATGAAGAAAGCAATAGCAACATACTAAACGATCGGGTGCTAAGCTAACGAAATGGGTCAAGTCAATCACATCATTCTCCTAATGGTGTGATCCCGTTAATCAAATGACAACCCATGTCAATGGTTAGGAAACTTAACCATCTTTGATCAACGGGCTAGTCAAGTAGAGGCATACTAGTGACACTCTGTTTGTCTATGTATTCACACATGTATTATGTTTCCGGTTAATACAATTCTAGCATGAATAATAAACATTTATCATGATATAAGGAAATAAATAATAACTTTATTATTGCCTCTAGGGCATATTTCCTTCAGTCTCCCACTTGCACTAGAGTCAATAATCTAGATTACACAGTAATGATTCTAACACCCATGGAGTCTTGGTGCTGATCATGTTTTGCTCGTGGAAGAGGCTTAGTCAACGGGTCTGTAACATTCAGATCCGTATGTATCTTGCAAATTTCTATGTCTCCCACCTAGACTAAATCCCGGATGGAATTGAAGCGTCTCTTGATGTGCTTGGTTCTCTTGTGAAATCTGGATTCCTTCGCCAAGGCAATTGCACCAGTATTGTCACAAAAGATTATCATTGGACCCGATGCACTAGGTATTACACCTAGATCGGATATGAACTCCTTCATCCAAACTCCTTCATTTGCTGCTTCGGAAGCAGCTATGTACTCCGCTTTCACACGTAGATCCCGCCACAACGCTTTGTTTAGAACTGCACCAACTGACAGCTCAACCGTTCAATGTAAACACGTATCCGATTTGCGATTTAGAATCGTCCGGATCAGTGTCAAAGCTTGCATCAACGTAACCGTTTACGATGAGCTCTTTGTCACCTCCATAAACGAGAAACATATCGTTAGTCCTTTTCAGGTATTTCAGGATGTTCTTGACCGCTGTCCAGTGATCCACTCCTGGATTACTTTGGTACCTCCCTGCTAGACTTATAGCAAGGCACACATCAAGTCTTGTACACAACATTGCATACATGATAAAGCCTATGGTTGAAACATAGGGAACATCTTTCATTTTCTCTCTATCTCCTGCAGTGGTCGGGCATTGAGTCTTACTCAACTTCACCCCTTGTAATACAGGCAAGAACCCTTTCTTTGCTTGATCCATTTTGAACTTCTTCAAAACTTTGTCAAGGTATGTGCTTTGTGAAAGTCCAATTAAGCGTCTTGATCTATCTCTATAGATCTTGATGCCCAATATGTAAGCAGCTTCACCGAGGTATTTCATTGAAAAACTCTTATTCAAGTATCCCTTTATGCTATCCATAAATTTTATATCATTTCCAATCAACAATATGTCATCCACATATAATATTAGAAATGTTATAGAGCTCCCACTCACTTTCTTGTAAATACAGGCTTCTCCAAAAGTCTGTATAAAACCAAATGCTTTGATCACACTATCAAAGCGTTTATTCCAACTCCGAGAGGCTTGCACTAGTCCATAAATGGATCGCTAGAGCTTGCACACTTTGTTAGCTCCCTTTGGATCGACAAAACCTTCTGGTTGCATCATATACAACTCTGCTTCCAGAAATCCATTCAGGAATGCAGTTTTGACATCCATCTGCCAAATTTCATAATCATAAAATGCGGCAATTGCTAACATGATTCGGACAGACTTAAGTATCACTACGGGTGAGAAGGTCTCATCATAGTCAATCCCTTGAACTTGTCGAAAACCTTTCGCAACAAGTCGAGCTTTATAAACAGTAACATTACCGTTAGCGTCAGTCTTCTTCTTGAAGATCCATTTATTCTCAATTCCTTGCCGATCAATAGGCAAGTCAACCAAAGTCCACACTTTGTTCTCATACATGGATCCTATCTCAGATTTCATGGCCTCAAGCCATTTTGCGGAATCTGGGCTCACCATCGCTTCTTCATAGTTCGTAGGTTCGTCATGGTCTAGTAGCATAACTTCCAGAACAGGATTACCGTACCACTCTGGTGCGGATCTTACTCTGGTTGACCTACGAGGTTCAGTAACAACTTGAACTGAAGTTTCATTATCATCATCATTAACTTCCTCACTAATTGGTGTAGGTGTCGCAAAAACCGGTTTCTGTGATGAACTACTTTCCAATAAGGGAGCAGGTACAGTTACCTCATCAAGTTCTACTTTCCTCCCACTCACTTCTTTCGAGAGAAACTCCTTCTCTAGAAAAACTCCGAATTTAGCAACAAAAGTCTTGCCTTCGGATCTGTGATAGAAGGTGTACCCAACAGTCTCCTTTGGGTATCCTATGAAGACACATTTCTCCGATTTGGGTTCGAGCTTATCAGGTTGAAGCTTTTTCACATAAGCATCGCAACCCCAAACTTTCAGAAATGACAACTTTGGTTTCTTGCCAAACCACAGTTCATAAGGCGTCGTCTCAACGGATTTCGATGGTGCCCTATTTAATGTGAATGCGGCCGTCTCTAAATCATAACCCCAAAATGATAGCGGTAAATCAGTAGGAGACATCATAGATCACACCATATCTAGTAAAGTACGATTACGACGTTCGGACACACCATTACGCTGTGGTGTTCCGGGTGGCGTGAGTTGCAAAACTATTCTGCATTGTTTCAAATGAAGACCAAACTCATAACTCAAATATTCTCCTCCACGATCAGATCGTAGAAACTTTATTTTCTTGTTACGATGATTTTCAACTTCACTCTGAAATTCTTTGAACTTTTCAAACATTTCAGACTTATGTTTCATTAAGTAGATATACCCATATATGCTTAAATCATCTGTGAAGGTGAGAAAATAATGATATCCGCCACGAGCCTCAACATTCATCGGACCACATACATCTGTATGTATGATCTCCAACAAATCTGTTGCTCGATCCATAATACCGGAGAACGACATTTTAGTCATCTTGCCCATGAGGCACGGTTCGCAAGTACCAAGTGATTCATAATCAAGTGGTTCCAAAAGTCCATTAGTATGGAGTTTCTTCATGCGCTTTACTCTGATATGACCTAAATGGCAGTGCCACAAATAAGTTGCACTATCATTATCAACTCTACATCTTTTGGCTTCAATATTATGAATATGTGTATCACCACTATCGAGATTCAGCAAAAATAGACCACTCTTCAAGGGTGCATGACCATAAAAGATATTACTCATATAAATAGAACAACCATTATTCTCTGATTTAAATGAATAACCGTCTCGCATCAAACAAGATCCAGATATAATGTTCATTTTCAACGCTGGCACCAAATAACAATTATTTAGGTCTAATACTAATCCCGAAGGTAGATGTAGAGGTAGCGTGCCGACTGCGATCACATCGACTTTGGAGCCATTTCCCACGCGCATCGTCACCTCGTCCTTAGCCAATCTTCGCTTAATCCGTAGCCCCTGTTTCGAGTTGCAAATATTAGCAACAGAACCAGTATCAAATACCCAGGTGCAACTGCGAGCATTAGTAAGGTACACATCAATAACATGTATATCACATATACCTTTGTTCACCTTGCCATCCTTCTTATCCGCCAGATACTTGGGGCAGTTCCGCTTCCAGTGACTAGTCTGCTTGCAGTAGAAGCACTCAGTCTCAGGCTTAGGTCCAGACTTGGGTTTCTTCTCTTGAGCAGCAACTTTCTTGCTGTTCTTCTTGAGGTTCCCCTTCTTCTTCCCTTTGCCCTTTTCTTGAAACTGGTAGTCTTATTGACCATCAACACTTGATGCTCCTTCTTGATTTCTACCTCCGCTGCCTTTAGCATTGCGAAGAGCTCGGGAATTGTCTTATCCATCACTTGCATATTATAGTTCATCACGAAGCTCTTGTAGCTTGGTGGCAGTGATTGAAGAACTCTGTCAATGACACTATCAACCGGAAGATTAACTCCCAGCCGAGTCAAGTGATTATGGTACCCAGACATTCTGAGTATATGTTCACTGACAGAACTATTCTCCTCCATCTTGCAGCTGTAGAACTTATTGGAGACTTCATATCTCTCAATCCGGGCATTTGCTTGAAATATTAAATTCAACTCCTGGAACATCTCATATGCTCCATGACGTTCAAAACGTCGTTGAAGTCCCGGTTCTAAGCCGTAAAGCATGGCACACTGAACTATCAAGTAGTCATTAGCTTTGCTCTGCCATCCGTTCTTAACGTCGTCAGTTGCATCAGCAGCAGGCCTGGCACTCAGCGGTGCTTCCAGGACATAATTCTTCTGAGCAGCAATGAGGATAATCCTCAAGTTACGGACCCACTCCGTGTAATTGCTACCATCATCTTTCAACTTTGCTTTCTCAAGGAACACATTAAAATTCAACGGAACAACAACACGAGCCATCTATCTACAATCAACATAGACAAGCAAGATACTATCAGGTACTAAGTTCATGATAAATTTAAGTTCAATTAATCATATTATTTAAGAACTCCCACTTAGATAGACATCCCTCTAATCCTCTAAGTGATCACGTGAACCATATCAACTAAACCATGTCCGATCATCACGTGAGATGGAGTAGTTTCAATGGTGGACATCACTATGTTGATCATATCTACTATATGATTCACGCTCGACCTTTCGGTGTCCGTGTTCCGAGGCCATATCTGTTATATGCTAGGCTCGTCAAGTTTAACCCGAGTATTCCGCGTGTGCAACTATTTTGCACCCGTTGTATTTGACGTAGAGCCAATCACACCCGATCATCACGTGGTGTCTCAGCACAAAGAACTTTCGCAATGATGCATACTCAGGGAGAACACTTATACTTTGATAATTTAGTGAGGGATCATCTTATAATGCTACCGTCAATCAAAGCAAGATAAGATGCATAAAAGATAAACATCACATGCAATCAATATAAGTGATATGATATGGCCATCATCATCTTGTGCTTGTGATCTCCATCTCCGAAGCACCGTCATGATCACCATCGTCACCAGCGCGACACCTTGATCTCCATCGTAGGATCGTTGTCGTCTCGCCAATCTTATGCTTCCACGACTATCGCTACCGCTTAGTGATAAAGTAAAGCATTACAAGGCGATTGCATTGCATACAATAAAGCGACAACCATATGGCTCCTGCCAGTTGCCGATAACTCGGTTACAAAACGTGAACATCTCATACAATAAAATATAGCATCATGTCTTGACCATATCACATCACAACATGCCCTGCAAAAACAAGTTAGACCTCCTCTACTTTGTTGTTGCAAATTTTACGTGGCTGCTACGGGCTTAGCAAGAACCGTTCTTACCTACGCATCAAAACCACAACGACAGTTTGTCAAGTTGGTGCTGTTTTAGCCTTCGCAAGGACCGGGCGTAGCCACACTCGGTTCAACTAAAGTCGGAGAAACCGACACCCGCCAGCCACCTGTGTGCAAAGCACGTCGGCAGAACCAGTCTCGCGTAAGCGTACGCGTAATGTCGGTCCGGGCCGCTTCATCCAATAATACCGCCGAACCAAAGTATGACATGCTGGTAAGCAGTATGACTTATATCGCCCACAACTCAATTGTGTTCTACTCGTGCATATGACATCTACGCATAAAACCTGGCTCGGATGCCACTGTTGGGGAACGTAGTAATTTCAAAAATTTTACTACGCACACGCAAGATCATGGTGATGCATATCAACGAGAGGGGAGAGTGTTGTCCACGTACCCTCGTAGACCGAAAGCGGAAGCGTTAGCACAACGCGGTTAATGTAGTCGTACGTCTTCACGATCCGACCGATCAAGTACCGAACGTACGGCACCTCCGAGTTCAGCACACATTCAGCCTGATGACGTCCCTCGAACTCCGATCCAGCCGAGTGTTGAGGGAGAGTTTCGTCAGCACGACGGCGTGGTGACGATGATGATGTTCTACCGACGCAGGGCTTCGCCTAAGCACCGCTACAGTATTATCGAGGTGGACTATGGTGGAGGGGGGCACCGCACACTGCTAAAAGATCAAACGATCAATTGTTGTGTCTATGGGGTGCCCCTGCCCCCGTATATAAAGGAGCAAGGGGGGGGGGGTGCGTCCGGCCTAGAGAGGGGCGTGCCAGGAGGAGTCCTACTCCTACTGGGAGTTGGACTCCTCCCTTTTCCTTGTTGGACTAGGAGAGAGAGGGGAAAGAGGTGGAGGAGAAGAAGGAGGGGGGGCACCGCCCCCCTCTCCTTGTCCTATTCAGACTAGGGGGGAGGGGGCGCGGCCCATGACCTGGCCGTCTCTCCTCTCTTTCCACCAAGGCCCATTAAGTCCCCGAGAGGTTCCGGTAACCTCCCGGCACTCTGGTAAAATCCCGATTTCACCCGGAACACTTCCGATATCCAAACATAGGCTTCCAATATATCAATCTTCATGTCTCGACCATTTTGAGACTCCTCTTCATGTCCGTGATCACTTCCCGGACTCCGAACAACCTTCGGTACATCAAAACATATAAACTCATAATATAACTGTCATCGAAACGTTAAGCGTGCGGACCCTACGGGTTCGAGAACTATGTAGACATGACCGAGACATGTCTCCGGTCAATAACCAATAGCGGAACCTGGATGTTCATATTGGCTCCCACATATTCTACGAAGATCTTTATCAGTCAGACCGCATAACAACATACGTTGTTCCCTTTGTCATCGGTATGTTACTTGGCCGAGATTCGATCATCGGTATCTCAATACCTAGTTCAATCTCGTTACCGGCAAGTCTCTTTACTCGTTCCGTAATACATCATCCTGCAACTAGCGCATTAGTTGCAATGCTTGCAAGGCTTAAGTGATGTGCATTACCGAGAGGGCCCAGAGATACCTCTCCGATAATCGGAGTGACAAATCC
This sequence comes from Triticum urartu, assembly GCF_003073215.2. Lineage (NCBI taxonomy): Eukaryota > Viridiplantae > Streptophyta > Magnoliopsida > Poales > Poaceae > Triticum > Triticum urartu. Next base: position 449,970,305 of record NC_053027.1, read on the forward strand.
TAATCTCGAAATACGCCAACCCAACAAGTACCTTCAGAGACACCTGTAGAGCACCTTTATAATCGCCCAGTTACGTTGTGATGTTTGGTAGCACACAAAGTGTTCCTCCGGTAAACGGGAGTTGCATAATCTCATAGTCATAGTATAAGTCATGAATAAAGCAATAGCAACATACTAAATGATCGGGTGCTAAGCTAACGGAACGGGTCAAGTCAATCACATCATTCTCCTAATGGTGTGATCCCGTTAATCAAATGACAACCCATGTCAATGGTTAGGAAACTTAACCATCTTTGATCAACGAGCTAGTCAAGTAGAGGCATACTAGTGACACTCTGTTTGTCTATGTATTCACACATGTATTATGTTTCCGGTTAATACAATTCTAGCATGAATAATAAACATTTATCATGATATAAGTAAATAAATAATAACTTTATTATTGCCTCTAGGGCATATTTCCTTCAACCTCGGCCTCCTCCTCCATTGCCTCCATCGTGTCCTCATTCTCCGCCACCGCCAACTGATCCTTCTTCGCTACAACATCTAGTAGCGGACGGATTGCACGATCATTCTTGCGTCGGCATCCAAAGCATCCACATTCAATGTCAACATCTGTCCTCCGCATTGGCGGCGATCTTTAACTTCTTTTTCTCGAGCGCGGCCTTCCTTCCTTCGATCATGGTCCACCTCTCTACGAGCTTGAGTTTCTTGTCTGTCGCCCCATCAACAATTTGAACATCTGCGCCTTTTTCTCCTCCTTGAGGTCCGAGCTCCTCACACATCCCTCCTTCGACAAGATGTCCTCGAACCTCTTTGTCTTCTTGGGCGCCGCACCTTCTCGCTTCGCCCTCTCCTCCTTCCAATTCTTACCCCGTAAATTTCTTCTACCTTCTTCCGCGGTTCTTGGTTTGCGTTGGTAGGGTCACCTGTTTCTTCCTCGTTGGCTTGGGCGGCGGACTTGGTTATGAGAAGGTTACACTTCGGTTGCCCATTCAACTCCAACCAATAATGCATGACGGTGAAGTTTTTTTCTCCAACTTATTTGTACACCAAACAAGCATGAGAAGGCTACAAAACAATGCATATCCGGCTAGTCAGCAACAAAACAAATGCATATCCGGCTAGTGATCAACAAAACTATGCATCTACGGCCACTGATCACAAAACTATGCATATCTGGCAAGTGAGCAACAAAAGAATGCATGTCCGGCTAGGGATCAACTTACTTGCTCGGTGATTTGTGCACCGCTAGGCCACCATTCGATGAAATGCTTCAAGTGCCGACAATACTGGGACACGGCCTCTTGGATGGTGTACCATCGATGTTTGAGGGACCTCCATTCATGGTTGCGGATGAGCGCGTCGAGAGCAGGGCATGAAATGTTTGTGTTCATGGAACCATATGTGTATATTGTTCCAAAAGGTTGTGCCCTTTTGCTCCGTGGCATGGAGAGGATCAAGGCTAGTGGCCAACCATGCAATGCACAATAGCTTGTACTCATGTATGTTCAAGCTTTCTCCTCTACCCTTCTTCTTTGGATCACCGACTGTATCAGTCGGATCATCATCTCACCGTCCTCCCCTTCCTCCTTCTCCTCTTCCTCCTCCTTCCCCCTCCGGCTGCTGCTGTCCGGCGGCCCAATTTTGTTGTTCCTGTGTGTCCACAATGGTCTGGGTGTATGACTGTTGCATGGTCATTTGGGTGTAGGACTGCTGCTGGTAGTTGTCGGACTGGGTAGGATCCAAGTCATCCACCTACCCATACTCAAAGCCTGCTCCTCCTCTGTCGCCTCCGCCGTGGATGATGTCAAGCATCTCCCTGTCCGGATCACAGTATGCTATCTCCCCCGCTCTAGACAGGCCCAACCCTGGTGGAGTCGACGAAACACAATTCCAGCCACCGCAAGTTTCAGAACCACGAGATCCAATGTGGAGCCCTATTCCGGCACACTGCCGGAGGGGAACACGATCATGGAGGGGTTCATCATCCTCATTGGCGCCTCTCCAATGATGCGTGAGTAGTTCACCAGAGACCTACGGGTCCGTAGGCAGTAGCTAGATGGCTTATTATCTCTTTTTAATTCTCAATACAAGGTCTCTTGGAGATCTATTTGATGTAATGACTTTTTACGGTGTGTTTGTTGGGATCCGAAAGTTCGAGTTTATGATCAGATCTATATCCATGAATATTATTTGAGTCTTCTTTGATCTCTTTTATGCATGATTACTTATAGCCTCATATTTCTTCTCCGAATCTTTGGTTTAGTTAGGCCAACTAGATTGATTTTTCTTACAATGGGAAGAGGTGCTTTGTGATGGGTTCGATTTTACGGTGTCCTCACCAAGTGATACAAGGGGTAGCAAGGCACACATGTATCGTTGCTATTAAGGATAACAAGATGGAGTCTATTCCTACATGAATAGATCTTGTCTACATCATGTCATCGTTCTTATTGCATTACTCCGTTTATCCATGAACTTAATACACTAGATGCATGCTGGATAGCGGTCGATGTGTGAAGTAATAGTAGTAGATGCAGAATTGTTTCGGTTTACTAATTTTTGACGTGATGCCTATATTCATAATCATTGCCTTGGATATCGTCATAATTGTTTGTTCTTCTATCAATTGTCCAACAGTAATTTATTTACCCACCATATGCTATTTTCTAGAGAGAAGTCACTAGTGAAATCTACGGCCTCTGGGTCTATCTTTTATCATATTGCTTTCAGATATATCTTTTATCATATTTGTTTTCAGATTTATTATTCCAAAAACCGAAGAATACCTTGTTGCACTTTTCCTTTACTTATTTTATTTCGTGTTTTATTCAGATCTATTTATCCAATCTCATACAAACCAATCTATCTTTTTACCGAGGTGGGATTGACAACCCCTCTTACGCGTCGGGTTGCAAGTATTTGTTCTTTGTGTGCAGATACCGTTTACATATTGTTGCTTGCTTCTCCTACTGGATTGATACCTTGGTTTCATAACTGAGGGAAATACTTACTGTAGCTGTGCTGCATCATCCCTTCCTCTTTGGGGAAATACAGACGCAATCTCTAGCCACGCCAGTGCGCGCTGTCGCAGCTCCGACGATGTTCATGGTGGGACGTATTCCTCAGTTCTGTTGGTTGGGGGCTGCCTTTTGGACCAAAGCCAGAAGTGAATATGTCATTTCATTTTGTGGTTTGGATTGAAAATTGCCTACAAATGTGTTAGCAATTGATCAAATTTGATATGCAGAGCACAATGCGATCTGTTTGTTTTAAGCAAGGCATGTCCATTATATGAATTTGCACCTGAACTTTTTGGCAAGAGAACTAATCTTTAGCTGCAACTTTCACATGTTTTCTTTAGTTACATGTGGAACACAATTCCATATGATTTGTTGTAATCAACAAGCAATTTCACTAAAAACTATCACATATGCTACAATGAACTATAATAGACACTGATGAGCCACAAGTATAGGGGATCAATTGTGTCTCTTTTCGATAAGTAAGAGTGTCGAACCCAACGAGGAGTAGAAGGAAATCACAAGTAGTTTTCAGTAAGGTAATATATGCAAGTCCTGAAATTGTAAGTAGCAGAGTAGTTTGATAGCAAACTAATTTGTAACGAGCAAGTAACAATAGTAGTAACAAAAGTGCAGCAAGGTATCCCAATCCTTTTGAGGCAAAGGACATGCCAAAATGGTCTCTTATGATAAGCAAAGCGTTCTTGAGGGTACATGGGAATTTCATATAGTCACTTTCATCATGTTGGTTTAATTTGTGTTCGCAACTTTAATAATTTGATATGTGGATGGACCAATGCTTAGGTGCTGTTCTTACTTGAACAAACCTCCTACTTACGATTAACCCTCCCGCAAGCATCCACAACTACGAGAAAAGTATTAAGAATAAATTCTAACCATAGCATTAAACTTTTGGATCAAATCGGTCCCTTACGGAATAGCGCATAAACTGGGGTTTAAGCTTCTGTCACTCTCGCAACCCATCATCTAATTGCTACTCCACAATGCATTCCCTTAGGCCCAAATATGGTGAAGTGTCATGTAGTCGACATTCACATGACACCACTAAGGGAATCACAACATACATACTATCAAAATATCGAACATATATCAAATTCACATGATTACTTGCAACATGATTTCTTCCGTGACCTCAAGAACAAAGGTAACTACTCACAAATGATAAACATGCTCATGATCATAGGGGTATTAAATAGCATATTGGATCTGAACATATAATCTTACATCGAATAAACCATATAGTAATCAACTATAAGATCTAATCAACACTACTAGTCACCCACAAGTACCAATCTGTAGTTCCGCTAACAAGATCGAACACAAGAGATGAACTAGGGTTTGAGAGGAGATGGTGCTGTTAAAGATGTTGATGGATATTGCCCTCCCCAAGATGAGAGAGTTGTTGGTGATGATGATGACGATGATTTCCCCCCTCCGAGAGGGAAGTTCCCCCGGCGGAATCGCTCCGCCGGAGGGCAAAAGTGCTCTTGCCCAAGTTCCGCCTCGAGATGGCGACGCTCTGTCCCGAAAGTCCTCCCCTTATTTTTTTTAGGTCAAAATGACTTATATACCAAAAGATGGGCACCGGAGGTGGGCCGAGGAGGGCACAACCTACCAGGTCGCGCCAGGCGCGCCCAGGTGGGTTGTGCCCACCTGGTGGGTCCCCTCTGGTAGTTATTTGCTTCAATAATTCTTAAATAATACATAAAAAATCTCCATGAAGTTTTAGCTTTTTTAAAGTTGTGCAGAATAGGTGGCTTGACGTAGCTTTTCCAGGTCCAGATTTCCAGCTGCCAGAATTCTCCCTCTTGATGTGTACCTTGCAAACTACGAGAGAAAAGGCATAAGAATTACTCAAAAAGCATTATTATGGATAAAAACATTATAAATAACAGTAAGAAAACATAATGCAAAATGGACGTATCAACTCCCCCAAGCTTATACCTCGCTTGTCCTCAAGCGAAAACCGAATCGAAAAACATATTCACATGCTTTGAGAGAGAGGTGTCGATAAAAACAAAATACGGACATAGAAGCATCATGTTGATTATTATAAAAACAACAAAATTGAACATAGTGCTTTTACCATAGAACTTTTATCATATACTTTTAATGAATAAGTAATAGTTCATCACACAATCTCTACTATTAAAGGAGGATCGAACGTTGTGATGGTTCGACCTCTTTCGATGGTTCAACCTCCTTCGATACCTCCCACCAACCCTCATCCCCACGTACGATCCCCTCCTCGCTAGAAAAAAACAGCCACAAATCACCCGGCCTCGCTCACAAAGCTGTGAAAAAAAGAAATAACCACAACCCACGAACACACGTCGCTAATACGCTACCCCATCCCCATCCCCCTCGCTCCCGATCACATCTCTCCCCCAAGAAAACTCACCGCCACCTGTGCTCGCCACCCACCCCACACACCTCTACCCGCAGCTGCTACCCTCCTCTTCCGCTGCATTGTCACGTGGATGCGGAAAACGCCCGTCACCGCCGCGCGCCCTCGTCTCGGTCGCTTTCGCGCCGCCTTTACACCCATCTCCGTCTCGCCGCCCACATCTCGGTCGCCGTCGCACCACCTCTGTATCCGACGCTCGTCTCCGTCTCCGTCTAGCTTCCCTCGTCTCGGTCATGTAGCTTTCGCGGCGCCTTTGTACCCGTCTCTGTCTCACCGCCCTCGTCTCAGTCGCCGTGGCGCCGCCTCTATGTCCGACGCTATCTACCTTGCCTCTTCCCGGTCGCCGCTGTGCCGCCTCTCCACAGCAGCCAAGCGGGAAGGAGCGAGCGCGTGCGGGCGGGGTCGAAGATTGATCTATTGTGTATGTGAGCGGGAAGCATGGGAGGTGCGTGCCGTGCGGGTGGGTCCCCATGGAGAACGGCCTCGAGGCGGTGGACTGAATGATAGGCGTGAGCCGCTGGAGAGGCAGTGGACCAGCAAGTTGTAGCGAGCGGAAGGTTGCGGGACGAGCATGTAGCTTTGGGATGCTATTGCGAGAAATCTGGCAAGCAGCGGCATCCTACACGGTTTAAGGTTTGATGTTTTCTGCTCATGTAGATGAATATTTAATTATTTATATCACTGAATTTCTGATGACTTTCTATCAGAAGTTAGTTTAATTAATAATTAGGCACTACGTACTGCTTAAACTCTATTTCCTTTCAGCTGACTTAAATTACAAGATGTTGGGTATTTTCTTCCATGAAGCTACTCTTGAATTTGATATAATCTACAGCCGTAATTTAAGAGCTGAAGAACTACATTGATTTTGCTATCTAACAAGTACGTATTGTTATTTTTCTACATTGATTTCGTTGGATGGTTTTCTTTATCATGCTTGTTAACTTTTCATGCCATTTTGCATGCTAAATATTGAATGTAATAGCGAAGTAATAGTGGGCATTTGTTCTTATTTGTTAATGTTAATATTGGACAGAGCATGGTTCTGTTGTGGAAGAACCCTTATGTACAAAATTAGCTTGTTAGTCTTTTTAATGGGGCACACTTATATCGTTGTTTCTCAATTTCTCATCAAGCTGTTGATTGCATATGGTGATACTGGTGCAAAGGCTGCCCTAAAGGATGAGCGTGTATTTGGATCAGTAAAATGTCACGTGTTGTATTTTTTTATCTTTTTATCAAACTAGCCAGTTCCTATCTAATAAAAGAGGAAGAACAACAATAGACATACACTGTTTTTATCTTACTAAAATGTCTGCCATCGAAGCATAAAATATGTTTTGTTAACAATTTGTGCTTTACCCTAATTTCTACTTTTTGTTCATGCCTTGCAGAGCATTTACCTTCTATAGCAAATAATGGTCATCGAGTTCTTAGAGCAAAGTATATGCCGTGATTGCTATGCATCAAAATCATTTAGCTAGGGTTAATGTTTCAGGAAAAAACTTTTTATTGACAATGAACCTGATCAAACGTAAGCACATAATGAATATCTTTATGCAGAGGAGTTATTTTTCTTGCTAGAGGGAATTATGGTCTTAGGGCTTAACATAATTGCTTATTGTGTAATTCTACAGATTGAAACATAAGCTTGTAGATGCTTGAGCATGGGAGGCAACATGGATTTCTCTATAAGGGTGTCAGACACCACCTTGAGGTGAGCACACACATTTACAGCATTCTTATCTTCATCGTGGGACCAATTCTGATGCATGCAAATAGTAGAGAAAGGTGGGATCATGAGAGAAAGGAGTGGGTAAGCATAACGTGTACTTACTAAAGAGTTTGTGACTCCATGGGGGTATATGGACAAAGTGTGTGCATATTCCTTGTAGATTTTCCAATGAAAATTTCCAAGATATGTTGCACACGGCTACTGAATGTGAACATTCATGATTTAAAGTTTTGTCTGGTTACTTTGAGATGCTCGATGCCCTGTTTTCAGATAGCATAGCAGTTCAGAGGCAGAATGACCATAATGATTTGTAAGGAAACTAGACATAGCCATGTACTCAGATAGCATAGCGCTTCGGAGGTAGATAACTCCCAAGATAATGCTAGGTAGTATTTTTCTTTTGGGTGGGAGAAGGCTAGGTAGTGGTATCTTTAATAGTAGAGATTAGTATCTTAATCCATTGCACAGTGTGTCATGTTATTTGTTTCTTGATGACATAGAGGATGGATGTATAATTGAGGTATCACAATATTTATGGTGATCACAAATGTCTCTTGTAACACAGTGCATTGTATATGATTATGTCATCTAATCTGTTTTCTCTTGACATGGGTAATTGCACCGCCAGCCTGATCTTTCCAAAAAATATATATCTATGATTGTGAGAGTAACCACACCATGAACAGAATAAAGTGGCGTGACTAAAGTCAGTCAAACGGTAGAAACTTTATCCATACGATAGCGGCTATGAATCTGGTCAACAATTATGATTGTGCTTCACTTTATGCATTTTAACATTTTTAAATGTTGCGTTTATTTATGTTGGTTATGGATATGAAGAGTAAGAGTGCCAATAATTAGTTATGGTCTGTCCATGTATCTAGGTAGCAATTATCTGAATGTAAGACTGTAACCTGAAGATGTGTTCTCATTTTTTGCCTCGATCATATTCTATGCCTTTTTCCAATAGCAGCCATCTATAGGCTGATGTTTTCTTTTGCTACCATTAGTTTGGATTTTTTAAATTACGTATCTAGTCAACCTAATAGATCATACATTAAGTGGCGCATCTTCATTCCAATCTGTTATGTAGCATGCTATTTTTCTTTTCACTAAAAAGTTTTACTGGCATCAAAGTATTTCATTTGTGATCCTTTTCCTAATCGGACCAAATTATATCAACAAATTGAACAATCTCCCTTTCCCTGGCTCGATTGTTCATAAAAAACATTTGTATGTTCCTAATTAGTATATTATGCTAGCGGTAGTTCATCCTTCCAGTTTAAGAAAAAATATATTCCTATGGATTTACAAGTTTATAGCTAAAAGGTGAAGCCTATGCGGTGGCTTTGCCGCTCATCATCGCCAAATATCAATGGTGTGCCAATGTATTTCATCATTAACGTGTAACCCTCACCTCACGAACTGTATATATTCATTATATATAAGAGTTGCTAATCATTGTCAAGCAACATCCACGACGCCAAGAAATTCAGCGAATTAAATAAAGTGAACCCAGAGAAGACAAGCGGGAGGAAATATGATGTGCATAGGTGATAGGATGGGAATATCTAGGAAGTGATGATGGTGGAGATTTGGAGTGGAGATGGGTGGAGTGATGGATGGAGGTGAGAGGTATGAAGACGAGATGAAGATGTGTGTTAGTGTGTGGCAGGAGGTAACACACCATGATTTGAACTGGTGTATGCATGCATTGTGAAATGAAAATACCATTTAATTATTAATTTTATTTTTCCATTTGAACCTGTTGGAGAGGATGTTCTCTTGGATTAAATGGTGGGTGACACACATAGAAGAACAACAATAATATACATACACTATTGAATTATCTTAACATTGCTCCGGTGTTGGGTTGTAGTCCATAAGAAGCACGTCTAAAATACAAGTAATATTTTGTGTCCTGTGGCAACGCGCTGGCATTCAACTAGTCGAAGTATGAAGCAAAAACTCTATTAGAAACCAACAAACTATGTTCTCAGTCAACTTTTGCAACTACAATTCATCATCTTTTTAGGAAGAGTCACGTGCGGAGCCTTTAGACAAGTCCACATACTCAACCATCATATAGTCTTCTATGATTGCTGACACTCACCTTGTACCCATGAGCAAAACATTTCAACCGGACACATAGAAAGATAGGGGCTTAGGGTTTCGCCTCCCAACATACTCACCTCAAGGGTGATGTCAACAATAATAACTCATGCCACCCATATTCAGCTGGACATATGTGCCTAGATCTTTCCTCACCACATGATGCTTGCCAAAGGAGAAAAATAAAAAGGAATAGAGAGAAAAACTTTGACTCTTGCATAAAAGTAAAAGATAGGCCCTTCGCAGAGGGAAGCAGAGGTTGCCATGCGCTTATTTGTTTGTATGCTCAATCCCTTAGTGCAAAAGAACATCACGTTACATTGCCCCTTGTGATAGCGACCTTTATTATGCAGTCTGCCGCTTTTATTCTTCACCATCACAAGTTCGTGCAACGCTCAATTTTCTCTTATACTAAATGATCTCACACTTTTAGAAGCAATTTTTATTTCCTTTTTGCACCGATGACAACTTACTTGAGGGATCTTGCTCAATCCCTAGGTAGGTATGGTGGACACTTGAAGATAAGATTTGGGTTTAAGGGTTTTTGGATGCACAAGTAGTATCTCTACTTAGTGCGGAATTTTTGGCTAGCTGTAGCGACCAGACCTCAAATAGTCTGATCTCTGTGCTCCGGTGTCATCTCTGGATCAGTAATGCTGATACCACACAGTACTCGGAGGATTTATAGCAGAGTAGCAATCACACACTTATTACATCGAGTGTCTCAAAAGAGAACTTATTACAATAAATATGGCTTAAGGCCATCTAATTACGATAACAGCGGAAGGCTTAGAAGATAAGTGAGTCCATCAACTCCAACGGCATCACTGAGTATAGAACCACGCCCTAAAAACTCCTTAATCGTCATCTGAAAAGTCTGCAACATTAACGTTGCAGCCCGAAAACGGGTCAGCACATGGAATATGCTGGCAAGGTAACACATAGAGAGTGATGGAATGCAACAGCTATACTATATGCATATTTGGCCGGTGGAAAGCTCTATGGTTACAGTTTTGCATAAAGCCAATTTTTCCCTACTTCAAAAGGAATAAATTTAATTACTATCATGGTGGTTGTTAAACATTGAGAATGGTTGACAACATTCTCAATCCCAATTAAGCATCATCATTAACCCAACAACATTAATTTCAGAGTAACATGTTCAGATTCACATGATAATCCAGATACTAGATGCTCAAGATGTCCATAACCGGGGACACTGCTAATCATGATTAGTTTGTTACACTCTGCAGAGGTTTGCGCACTTTTCCCCACAAGACTCGATCGCCTCCGTTGGATTTCCCGCACTACATGGTGTTTGAGAAACGGATGACCGAGACACAGTCTTTCAGAAGCACTAGCACCTTACGATGGATAGACCGGTACACCTACTTTCCCCTACATCTGCTAGTCTACCCTGTAAGAGTTCGCACGACTTAATCAACTATGCCAGATCCCATAATGGCTTGTGGCTGCACACGGAAGTTTCTAGTTTGAAAAATCTCATGATCCCTTTGAGCCTGGGTGGCGGTCCAAAAGAAAACATGCATGTCCTGGACTACCCAGGTGACTCAATCCACCCAGATGTGTATTTAAGTTGCCACCTTAGATAAACCATTAATTATCAATCTCACATCTGTCATGGATTTCACTCACCCAATCCACGTCTACTAGCATAGCATGGCATAATAAGCAAACGTAGAAGTAACTCCCAAAGGTTTGATAATAAACAGGTAACAGGTACTACCTCATCTACTTCCCATCCCATAGTTTAATTAGATCCTAATCATGCAATGTGTGAAGATTGATCTAATGCAAAAAAACTGGGTTGTAGAAAAGGTATGATCAAAGTGTTACTTGCCTTGCTGATGATCTGTGAAACCTAACGATTCGAAGTAACAGGCGGCGCACTCCGGGTACTCTATCGTAGGCAAACAAGCAAGCATACAATAAGTACTCATCTAATGCACAGGTAAAACTCAAATAAGAGATCTAACCAGAAGGTTCAACTTAAGAACTCCGGTTGGCAAAAAGAATCAAATCGAACGAAGCAAGGAAAGTCAAACGGCGAAAGAAAACAACTCGTTCTAGTAATCTGAACCTAAGTCAAATTTTACAGTAGCAAAAACTTGTTTAAGTTGATTATTCGGATAGAGGGTTTCGAGACGAAACTCCAGGCGCTTGAATCGCCTGATTCCGATAAACAAGCGAAAAGTTAAACTAAAACGAAAATCGGATCAGAAATCGCGATCAGAAAATAACCGCGGAAAAATCCGACGAAAAAGAAAAACGACGAGCGGAATTATTTTTTAAAAAAACGGCACGGATTTCGAGGTGCGGCGAACCTCGGGCGACGCACGGCTCCGGCGGATCAGCGGCGGGGCGGCGGCGGCTGGCGGCTAGGGTTAGGGTTCGGGCGGCGGCTGGCGGCTAGGGTTAGGGTTCGGGCGGCGGTTGGCGGCTAGGGTTAGGGTTCGGGCGGCGGCTGCTGGTGGGCTGGCTCGGGCCCGAGGTGCGGCTTATAAAGCCCCCCGGCCGGCAGAGTTCTGGCCGGTTACAGCCCGAAGTCGGTTGCGTTTTTTTTTCGCTCGGAAGAAAAATAAAAAGAAATACTAAACGGACTCCAAAAATCCCGAAATAAATTTTCCCGGGCTTCTAAAATCAGCCCGACAAAGTGAACATTTATTTGGGCCCTAAATGCAATTTTGAAAAACGCGCATTTTTCCTAATTCAAATAAAACAACAAAAAAACTCCGAAATAAAACTATTTGATTTTTTTATTAAATCCTCAATATTTCTATATTTTGGGAAAGTCATTTTATTCCCTCTCTCATATTTTTGTAATAGAAATAATTGATGATAAAATAAATAAAATCAAATGATCCTATTCTCAAAATTTGAGAAAACTCAAATATGAAAATAACGAAATCCCCAACTCTCTCCGTGGGTCCTTGAGTTGCTTAGAATTTTCTAGGATCAAAACCCAAAGCAAATAAAATATGATATGCATGATGATCTAATGTATAACATTCCAAATTGAAAATTTGGGATGTTACAAACCTACCCCCCTTAAGATGAATCTCGCCCTCGAGATTCGGGTTGGCTAGAAAATAGGTGAGGGTGGTCTTTGAGCAAATCTTCCTCTCGTTCCCAGGTGGCTTCATCCTCCGTGTGGTGTCTCCACTAAACCTTGCAAAACTTGATAACTTTGCTGCGGGTAACTCGGCTGGCAAACTCGAGGATCTTAACTGGTTTCTCCTCGTAGGTCAAATCGTTATCCAACTAAATAGTTTCCAAAGGCACTGTGTCTCTCAATGGTATGTCAGCTATCTCCGCGTGACACTTCTTTAAGTGGGAAACGTGGAACACATTATGAACTCCTGACAATCCTTCGGGCAATTCCAACTTGTAGGCCACTTCTCCCATACGCTCCAAAATTCGATATGGTCCTATAAATCGTGGCGCTAACTTCCTTTTAACTCCAAAATGCTTTGTTCCCCGAAGTGGAGATACTCGAAGATAAGCTCTATCTCCAACTTCGTAAACTGTCTCCTTGTGTTTAGAATCTGCATAACTCTTCTGTCTGGACTGGGCTACCTTGAGCCTATCACGAATCAACTTCACTTTCTGTTCAGACTCCTTAATCAAGTCAGGTCCAAACAACTGACGGTCTCCAACTTCGTCCCACGACAACGGTGTCCTGCACCTTCTTCCGTACAAAGCTTTGAAAGGGGCCATCTTCAAACTGGTTTGGTAACTGTTGTTGTAAGAGAACTCTGCATATGGCAAATTATCGTCCCAACTAGATCCATAATCTAGCGCACAAGCTCTCAGCATATCCTCCAAAATCTGATTGACTCTCTCGGTCTATCCATCTGTCTACGGATGAAAAGTTGTACTGAATTCTAGCCTGGTTCCCAAAGTTTCGTGCAACTGCTTCCAGAACTTTGAGGTAAACTGGGTTCCTCTATCTGATATGATACTCCTCAGAACTCCATGCAGACATACTATTCTGGTCATGTATATTTTTGCCAACTTAGCACTAGTATAAGTGGTCTTTACTGGGATGAAATGAGCTACTTTCGTCAATCAATCGACTACAACCCAAATCGAGTCATAGCCTGAACGAGTCCTGGGCAATCCCATGATAAAATTCATGCCTAACTTATCCCACTTCCATTCAGGTATCGGCAATGGTTGTAACAATCCTGCTGGCTTCTCATGCTCTGCCTTTACTCTCTGGCATACATCACAAACTGCTACATACTCTGCTTATTTCTTTCTTCATTCCGGTCCACCAGAAAATATCCTTCATATCCAGATACATCTTGGTATTCCCTGGGTGAATCGAATAGGGTGAATCATGGGCCTCTTGCAGAATTAACTTCCTGATCTCCGGGTCAGTGGGCACATAGACACGGTCTTCAAACCATAGGGTATCGTGCTCATCCTCATGAAATCCTTTAGCTTTTCCTTCTTTCATTTTCTCCTTTATGGAAGCAATCTCCTTGTCAGTCTTCTGAGCTTCCCTGATTCTGTCCATCAAAGTTGACTGAATTTCCAACGTTGCTACATAGCCTCTCGGAACTATTTCCAAACATAGTTCACGAAGATTTTCTGCTAACTCCTTGGGTATTTCTCCCGTCATTAACGTATTGACATGGCTCTTGCGGCTTAATGCATCAGCTACTACATTAGCCTTCCCGGGATGATAATGCAATTTCATATCATAATCCTTGATGAGCTCCAACCATCTCCTTTGTCCGAGGTTCAACTCCTTCCGTGTGAAAATGTACTTCAAACTCTTATGATCCGTGTACACCTGACAATGATTTCCGATGAGGAAATGTCTCCATGTCTTCAAGGCATGCACTACGGCTGCTAACTCCAAATCATGCGTAGTGTAATTCAACTCATGGGGCTTCAGTTGTCTTGAGGCATATGAAACAACTCTCCCTTCCTGCATAAGCATTGCTCCAAGTCCTCGACGTGAAGCGTCGCAATACACCTCATAATCCTTGGTCTGATCTGGCAAAATCAACACTGGTGAGGTAACCAAGCGTTTCTTCAACTCCTGGAAACTAGACTCACACTGCTCAGTCCATTTGAACTTGGTATCTTTCTTCAACAACTCTGTCATAGGCTTCGAAATCTTTGAATTTTTTCAATAAACCTCCGGTAGTATCCTGCGAGTCCAAGAAAACTCCGGATCTCTCGAACGGTAGTTGGGGCATCCCACTTGGTCACGGTATCAACTTTAGTGGGATCAACAGCTATTCCTTCTCCAGATATAACGTGTCTGAGGAATCCTACTTCCTTCAACCAAAACTCACATTTGCTAAACTTGGCATATAATTGATGTTCTCTAAGCTTTCCAAGTACCAAATGCAAATGCTCCTTATGTTCCTCTTCGTTCTTTGAATAAACCAGGATATCATCAATGAACACTACGACAAACTTATCCAAAAACTCCATAAACACTTTGTTCATCATGTTCATAAAATAGGCAGGCGCGTTAGTCAGACCAAATGACATAACGGTATACTCATACAGCCCATACCTGGTGGTAAAAGCTGTCTTCGGAATATCCTGTTCTCGAATCTTCAACTGGTGGTACCCTGATCGCAAATCGATCTTGGAAAACACTTTAGCTCCTTGCAATCGATCAAACAGATCATTGATCATTGGTAGCGGGTACTTGTTCTTGATTGTTACTTCATTCAATCCTCGATAATCAACAACCATCCTTAACGATCCATCCTTCTTCTCTACTAATAGTACTGGTGATCCCCAAGGTGAAGAACTTGGGCGAATGTAACCTTTATCCAGTAATTCCTTAATCTGTTTCTTAATTTCCACCAAATCCTTTGCTGGCATCCTATATGGTCTCTTTGATATTGGCCCTGTGCCTGGCAATAGCTCAATTAAGAACTCAATATCTCTATCCGGTGGCATGCCTGGCAACTCCTCTGGAAATACATCAGGGAATTCCCTTACCACTGGTACTTCCTCCTGCACAACTCCTGTTAATGAATTTACTTGTGTCTTGTTTGGCGCATGCCGGGATACATACTTGATCCTTCTCCCTTCTGGGGTGGTAAGCAAAATTGACTTACTAGCACAATCGATGTTTCCTCCATACATCGACAGCCAATCCATACCAAGAATCACATCCGGACCTTGGGATTCCAGAATAATTAAATCTGTTGGGAAAACATGCCGTCCTATACTTAATGGCACTTGAAAACATCCTTGACTAGCCATGTACTCTGCTCCTGGTGAGCTTACTAGCATAGGTGTTTTGAGAACCCTAGTGGGTAGGCTATACTTTTCCACAAATCCCCTTGATATGTATGAATGCCATGCACCAGTATCAAAAAGAACGAGTGCAGTAAATGACTTACCTATTACTGCATCGGGCTGAGCTTCAACCTCCTCCACATTAACGTGGTTCACCTGTCCCCTGTTGAAAGGGTTCGGCTTCTTTCCAGAGCTTCCATTGCCGTTTTGGCCTTCAGGACATTCATTGGCATAATGTCCGGTCTTGGAACACTTGAAACAGGTGACTTGACTCAGATCTCTCTTGGCTGGGGTTGATGGGGTGCTACGGTTCTGGCCATTGCTTCCTCTATTCCCATTACCATTCTTGGTGCCATTGTGATTGTGCGAGCTACCTACTCCATGGGTATGCTGAAAATGTCCTCCCGGTCTAGGGGTAAAACGTGGCTTCTGTTGAGCTCCTGAATTATACTTTCCTTGTCCATACTTCCGCTTGCGGTTCTCAATTTGCTGCTGCTTCCCTTCAATCATAAGAGCACGGTCTACCAACTCCTGGTAGTTGTTGAAGGTGGCTACCATCAACTGCATACTCAACTCATCATTCAGTCCTTCTAGGAACTTCTCCTGCTTAGCTGCATCCGTAGCAACGTCGTCTGAGGCATAACGTGCTAGCTTACTAAACTCCTCCACATACTGGCCAACTGTCCGTCCTCCTTGGCGCAAGTTACGAAACTCATGCTTCTTCATGGCCATAGCTCCTGCTGAAACATGGGAAGTACGGAAAGCCTACTGAAACTGGTCCCATGTGACAGTGTCGACTGGAAAGGTGGCTGTAAAATTCTCCCACCATGATGCTGCGGGTCCTTCTAACTGATGTGCGGCAAACTTAACCTTCTCCGCATCTGTGCATCCTGCTGTGGTCAACTCCCTAGCTGTCTTGCGGAGCCAATCATCTGCTACTATCGGCTCGGTGCTACTGGAAAACACCGGCGGATTCAGCCTAAGAAAACGGGCTAAGTGGTCAACAGGTGGTGGTGGTGGTGGGTTGTTGTTGTTGTTCCCCTGATTCTGATTCTGGACTAGCAACTGCATCAAGGTGTTCTGCTGCTGGATCAACTGGGTGAGCTCCGGCGGAAAGGCAAATCTGGGGTCACGTCTCGGAGGCATCTGAGGGTTTAGAAAAGATGAGATATAAGAATAGAGGGGGTCTAAAGAGAAAACACTACCCATATGCACATGAGGCAAAAGCAAACAATTCACTTCATTCAAACAAACAAAGGCATACAATCGATCTAACTATCGCAAAGTGCTCGGACTACTATATTTACATGGTGGACTACTACTACTGATGAGGTGGTCTACTAGAAATATTCTACGGTTGTAGACTCCATGATATCTGCTCCTGCTTCATCAACATAGTCATCATCGCTACTATCTGCTTCCGAGTCGGTGCCGTCGATGATGATGTAGTCTTCCTGGCTAATCTCCTTGGGTTCTTCGTCTTCATCTACTAGTGTCGGGCCGCCCATAAATACTGCTAGTGTGACGCCCGGATATTTAAGCTACAGTAATCTCTGCTAACAATGCCACATCACCACGATTACTGTTGTTAATCTCGCGATGATTCAACCCCGTTCGAATTCAAAATTCAAATTCTAGATAAACGATAAAAGTTTTCAAAATATTAAACTAAAAAGTTCGGCTTGTACTAAATATTACATAGATAATTATGGTGTAGAAGATACAGTTTTATAAAATGCATAAATATTTTAAATTGAATTAAAACAAAAAAGAAAGAAATAATAAAAGAAAACAGAAAACAAACAAACAAACAAACAGGGGGGGGAAAGAACCCCCCGGGCCAGCCGACCCAACTGGTTGGCCCATTCGGCCACCGGCCCAACTGGGCAAAGGCCCAGCCGGCCACTCTCTCCCCTTATTCCCCCCGTCACCGTTGAGACCTCGAAACCCTAACCGCACAACCCCCCCTCCGAAAATATCTCCTCTCCCCCTCCTCCCTCCTGATCTGGATCGGGATCCAGACGAGGCCACTGCCGCCTGGAACCGCACGACGCCGCCGGACCTCCCTCACCGGACGCCGCCACCTCGCCGTCCTCCTCCACTCCGTCGCTCGTCCCCGTCGGCCCCCCCAACCTTCCTCGAGCCCACTGCCCCGTTCCCTGCTCCGCGATGTGAGCTTCCCCTCCCCTGCACGCCCCCCTGCCACATCTGCTCCTCATGCCGTCGTGCACGCGCGCGCCTGCACGGCCACAGACGCGCCCCCTCACCTATCTCACATCACCACCGCGGCACTTGCCGCTCCGGCCGCTCGTCCTACGCGCGCGCCCGCACCCCGTGCCTCCCTCTCTCCCCTATCCCCGCGCGCCTGTCGACCGCGCTCGCGCGCCCGCGCTCGCTCGCGGCCTCGCCTCTGATCTGCCGTGCCGCTCCACTGCCGCGGCTCTGCTCCGCCAGCGCCGCCCTGCTGCAGCCGCGCCCGCGCGTCGCTTTGGTTGCGTGGTGCCCCCCCGCTGCCGCTAGCTGCTTCTGCCGCTGCTGACTGGTGCTGCCGTCCTGCCTCGCCCGTGCTTACGCCGCTCTCCCGCCGACGCCGCAGCTCCAGGCGCCGTTGCTGTCGCCCCGCCTCTGCTCCCTACGCCGCCGCCGGCCTCGCCGTGGTCGCGGCCGCCACTACCCCCGCGTCATGGCCGCGCCGGCG
The DNA here is from genome assembly GCF_003073215.2 of Triticum urartu. Taxonomy (NCBI): domain Eukaryota; kingdom Viridiplantae; phylum Streptophyta; class Magnoliopsida; order Poales; family Poaceae; genus Triticum; species Triticum urartu. Next base: position 449,988,604 of record NC_053027.1, read on the forward strand.
CCGCCCTGACCTCTGGCCTCGCCCCGCCGCTCCCTGCGGGCGAGCACTCGCACAAGCGCCCGTAGCGCCCGCTAACCCGCAACGGCCCCCAGGGCCAATGACACATGGGGCCCAGCCCCAGAACGTTTAATAAAAAAAGATTTAAAAAAACTAAATAAAAATAAAAATATTAATTAATTAATTAATTAATTAACTTTATTAATCCTAATTAGATTAGCCTAATTAACTAGTTTCACCTAATTAACTTTGATTAATTAACTAACAGTGAATGACATGCGGGACCCACACGTCAGTTGACCCAGTCAACGCCCTGTTGACTACTGGCGTCATGCTGACGTCATGCTGACGTCATGATGACGTCAGCATGCACTATTCTGGATAATGTTGTTTTAAAATAATTAAATAAATTCTAAAAATAATTAAAACTTTAGAAAATTAATATAAAATAAACCGTAGCTCGGATGGATAAACTTTGTACATGAAAGTTGCTCAGAACGACGAGACGAATCCGGATTCGCAGCCCGTTCGTCCGCCACGCATCCCTAACATAGCGAGCACTCAAATTTCCCCCTCCGGTTCATCTGTCCGAAAACGCGAAACACCGGGAATACTTTCCCGGATGTTTCCCCCTTCACCGGTACCACCTCGTACCGCGTTAGTGGCACACCTAGCATCACGCCTTGTCATGTCATGCATTTGTTTGCGTTATATTTATTGTTTCTTCCCCCTCTTCTCTCGCTAGACACCGAGACCGACGCCGCTGCTACCCAGTACGACTATGGTGTTGACGACCCCTCTCTCTTGCCAGAGCAACCAGGCAAGCCCCCCCCCTTGATCACCATATATCGCCTACTCTCCTCTATACTGCTTGCATTAGAGTAGTGTAGCATGTTACTGCTTTCCGTTAATCCTATTCTGATGCATAGCCTGTCCTTGCTACTACTGTTGTTACCTTTACCTGCAATCCTAATGCTTAGTATAGGATGCTAGTTTATCATCAGTGGCCATACATTCTTGTCCGTCTGCCATGCTATATTATCGGGCCGTGATCACTCGGGAGGTGATCACGGGTATATACTATATACTTTATACATGATACATGTGGTGACTAAAGACGGGTCGGCTTGTGGAGCACCCGCGAGTGATTCACGGATTGGGGGCTGAAAGGACCTTTGTCCCAACGGCCCTCTGTGTGGATCTTTGTGGCGAAGCGACAGGGCAGGTTGAGACCACCTAGGAGAGAGGTGGGCCTGGCCCTGGTCGGCGTTCGCGGTTATTTCAAAATAACACGCTTAACGAGATCTTGGTATTTGATCTGAGTCTGGCCACTGGCCTATACGCACTAACCATCTACGCGGGGACAGTTATGGGCACTCGACGTCGTGGTATCAGCTGAAGCCTTCGTGACGTCAGCGACTGAGTGGCGCGCGCCGGATTGGACCGTAAGCCTGCTCTTGTATTAAGGGGGCTAGTTCTGCTTCCGTCCGCGTTCGCAACGTGCAGGTGTGCAAACGGCGATGGGCCCAGACCCCTGCGCCATAGGATTTAGACCGGCGTGCTGACCTCTCTGTTGTGCCTAGGTAGGGCTGCGATGTGTTGATCTTCCGAGGCCGGGCATGACCCAGAAAAGTGTGTCCGGCCAAATGGGATCGAGCGTGTTGGGTTATGTGGTGCACCCCTGCAGGGAAGTTAATCTATTCGAATAGCCGTGATCTTGGGTAACAGGACGACTTGGAGTTGTACCTTGACCTTATGACAACTAGAACTGGATACTGAATAAAACACACCCTTCCAAGTGCCAGATACAACCGGTGGTCGCTCTTTCACAGGGCGACGAGGGGAGGATCATCGGTTAGGGTTATGCTATGCGATGCTACTTGGAGGACTTCAGTCTACTCTCTTCTACATGCTGCAAGACGGAGGCTGCCACAAGCGTAGTCTTCGACAGGATTAGCTATCCCCCTCTTATTCTGGCATTCTGCAGTTCAGTCCACCGACATGGCCTTTACACATATACCCATGCATATGTAGTGTAGCTCCTTGCTTGCGAGTACTTTGGATGAGTACTCATGGTTGCTTCTCCTTCTTTTCCTTCTATCCCTTCTACCTGGTTGTCGCAACCAGATGTTGGAGCCCAGGATCCAGACGCCACCATCGACGACGACTCCTACTACACCGGAGGTGCCTACTACTACGTGCTGCCCGCTCACGACGACCAGGAGTAGTTAGGAGGATCCCAGGCAGGAGGCCTGCGCCTCTTCCGATCCGTATCCCAGTTTGTGCTAGCCTTCTTAAGGCAAACTTGTTTAACTTATGTCTGTACTCAGATATTGTTGCTTCCGCTAACTCATCTATGATCGAGCTCTTGTATTCGAGCCCTCGAGGCCCCTGGCTTGTAATATGATGCTTGTATGACTTATTTTATTTGTAGAGTTGTGTTGTGATATCTTCCCGTGAGTCCCTGATCTTGATCGTACACGTTTGCATGTATGATTAGTGTACGATTGAATCGGGGGCGTCACAAGTTGGTATCAGAGCCGACTGCCTGTAGGAATCCCCCTTCCACACTCCTTGGCTGAAGTTGAGTCTAGACATTACAAAACTTTTACTAACATGGTTGTGTGCCTTACGGGCCCACGTCGCCATCTGGGTGGTATTAGGATCTTTTACTCCTCGATCCTTACTCTGGGACTCTAAACTCTCTCCTACTCGGGTTAAACGATTTTACTAACTCTAACACTAGGATCCCGTGACCATGTTCACCCCAAAGTTGGATAAGCCCTAGTTATTCTTTAGAGTAGTATTTGAACATTATCCACATTGTCATTTGACTCCTCTGAAAACATCCTTGTTTTTAGATGGAACCCACGAGGCAGGTCGTGCGCCACACGACGGCCATTGGTGCCTCAGGATCACCTGCTGTGTTGGTTGAGATGATGACCTATCTGGGTTATCGCTGGCACCCTGAGTACACCGTCTATGAGGAGTATCAGGACTTCAACCAAGAGCAGTACCGTGCCATCGTCCACCTCTACTCTCGGGAGTATGACTCCACTACTGTGCTGCACATTGCTCATGGTGTTGGAGTGACTATCGATATGGCGGTCCACGATGCTGCTTATGCTGCTCTGACACGTCTTCGTGGAGAGTATCAGGAGTTGGACACCTCCCCCTTCAGGCACATTGCTATCGCATCCGATGTTGGTGCGGAGGGATACTACACTGCTGCCTACTCCACTGCCACTCGAGAGCCCTTCTACCATCAGAACCTGGTTCTGCATGCTGATGGGCTGGATAGAGCTAACCGAGCTCTTCACCACGAGTTGTACACCACCCGTCAGCACCTGTATCGTGCTCTGACGCTGTTGCACCCCTCTGTCCGCTCTGGTGATCTGTCGCGTTCTGCGATCTACCCTGCCCGGACCGTGATGCCCCAGGGCGTCGGCTGGCCAGATGTGGGAGGCTACTCTCCTGCATTGGGTCCTCTCCTGCCACCTGTGCATCGGGTTCCGCACCAGAGTATCCGCGGACCCCAGGCTACTCGCGTGGAGGTCTTCCCTCCGCGTCACTACCAGCTGTCGGGCTACACCTACCTCCGCAGTACCGCATGGGACTGACGTAGACTTGCTTATTAGTGTTAGATGCATTCGCCGCGAGCCTGTGTGCCACCTATGATGTCTTAGCCTATGTACTGAACACTGTGTAACGAACTCTATGCATGATCTCTTTTGTAAGATATGCCGACTACTATGTAGTATCTATCGTGCTGCTTTCGTTGTGCATGTTTCATCATGAATGATTCTTGTTTTTGCAAATTTCTCAATGCTGAACTACCCCTGTTAAATATTAGCAGGATGGTTAGACCAGGTGGTCGTGGTTGTGGTGGCAACGCCCCACCACCGCCTGAGTACATGGCTGGGATGATGCAACAGTTTGAGCTGAATCGTCAGTTCATGGAGAATATTATGGCTCAGTTTCCTCGCCCCAATATGAACCAGCAGCCAACCCAAGTGACTCTGCAAGATTTCATGCGCCTCAACCCAACCGTGTACCGCAGCTCAACTCAGCCTCTGGATGCTGATGACTGGCTCCGTGACATCACCTATGAGATGGAGTCTGCTGATGTAGCCCCTGCCAGCTATGTCACCTTTGCTTCCTTCTTCCTGAAAGGACCCGTAGCTCAATGGTGGGACAGCCACAAGCGTACTCTGCCAGCTGGAACAATCATCACCTGGCCGGACTTCCAAGCTGCCTTTCGTGCTCGCTTCATTCCTCAAGGAGTCATGGACCGTAAGAAGCGCGAGTTTCGCAACCTCACCCAAGGCAACAAGACTGTTGAAGCTTATCAACGGGAGTTTCTTGACTTGTCCCGCTATGCTGAAGACGACATTGCAACCGATGCACGTAGACAGAAGAAGTTCCGTGATGGCCTTCAAGCTGACATCAAGCTCGCACTTCTAGTGCATGACTTTGCTGATTTCGCCATCCTGGTGAACAAGGCCATCAATGTCGAAACTGGTCTGCAGGAATACCAGGGCTCTCACAGGCGCAACCGTGACACGGGCTCATCTTCGGGCCCGTCTTCACAGAAGCGTAAGATATGGATTCCCAACAGTATGTACCAGCCAAATGCACCTGCCCCAAGGCAGACCTATGCTGCACCTCGTCTACCTGCTCCTCCAACTAGGCAGCCAAGACTTCCAGCTCCACCACCACAAGCTCCT